>NC_061103.1:794531-831510 GCF_015104395.2 Macrobrachium nipponense | reverse complement strand
TTTATCACAGGAAATGGTTAGTTTATTGACACAAGCGACTCCGTAAACATCAAGATGGTGTCAATCTTCTAAATACCTCGAGTTGTAAGTAAAAATGTTGAACGCGTTTTGGTGAGATTTGCACTACGTTTGAGACTGTTTTCAGTACCCTCTGTTTAAATCTTAAAATTTGGCCTTAATTTCTAACTTTGGAGAAAATACTTACTTCGAAAGGAGAGTAGAGGTCTTTAGCTCCATTTCTCACCAACAACAAGTCGCGACTGATGCCCATCTCCGGTGTCAGGACGCGTTATAATGTACTTTTTCGGAGGGTGGCAAGCGTTGATTGTAGGTGGCCTGTTTGGCCTGCTGTGGTGATTTACCCTAAGTACTTTTTTTGGGGTTGTTCACGCTGATCGTACATGGTCCACTCAGTACCCTGCGGTTTTTTACCTACTATGCTATCTACTAAAAGCGACCTACCTAGACTAACTAGGATAGAAGGCAGCTACTAGGTAGGTAGTAGCTACTCTACCTAGTAGCAGAAGCTCCATAGGTAGGTTACTAACCTTCCCGTGAAAATCATATCGGACCTGCTTCACCCTGGAAGAGGAAATCTTGAGAAACGACTCCTGCACGACGCCCAGACTAGACTAGGCTATGGCCTGTCTGGCAATAGGTAGCTACCTAGTAGTACCTACTATACCTAGTAGCTAAGTATAAGTAGCTAGTAGGGAGGCTACCAGTTGCCTACCTAGTAGCTAGAGAGCATTCGGGTGGAGAGCTCGCATTTCATACTTAAAAGGGACAAACAAATACACTCTACTACGGTTATAGCTACAACAGGCAAGTTCTAAATACTCATCGCACTTACCTTCGAAGGCTGCCATGGTCTCTCACTTGTATTATTGGCTAACTTGACCCTTAGTGAGATAACGCGGCGAATGACAGACTCCACACGGGTAGCAGTCAGTCGTTTTGCAGTTCGGCGTCGCCTTCTGTTGGGCAGCAGACGTAACTGTCACTGAGGGAAGAAGAAGAAGCAGTGTTGGTGAAGTCTTGTCAGTTAAGTGGAAGCCGCCGGTATCGTTCGGTTTCCTCCTTTTGGTATTTAATGAACAAAATTAGTTACATAGATAAATTATGTTGTATTTTACATATATGTATTATCTATTGACATATCTTATTTACATTTATTATTTATAAGGGCAGTCAGAGAGAATTAATGTAATTTTTACATTAGATGTCTGAAAAGAGAACGCTATCGAACACACCATAGTCGAAGTATATGTGATGTTTTTATAATCTTATTTTTAAAATGCCTTTTCCCATTAGTGAAGCAAAATTTGCGAGAAAAATATTTAGAATAAAAATGAGAGTGGAAGGAAAGATGCAGAAAAGGAATTTTAATCTTAAGTCACTGTCTTCAATGGAATATTAGGGTGGAAATATGGGTCGGATTGCAACAGATGAAGAAAGCTAAGTACTATATAGTGACACATGTGGTGAAATAAAGAAAAAATATCAAAAGAACGAAAAAAAAATTTAGAGTTAGAAATTAAAACGTATCAAGGCTACATTTACTAAGATACTAATAAATTTTCGGATTAAAAGTGCTGAGGGAATAACATTGTCATTTGGTCATATATAATATATGGAATCAATAAGAAAAAAAGCAATGCCTGCCAGAGCATGCGGTGGGATGCTAAACTACTAAACTACGGATTTCTTGTGAGAGGAGTCAGATAGATTAACAAGCAAACGAAGAGTCTAGGGAGACAAAGTTTTTTTTCTTTTTTCTAAACAGCGATGTTAGGGTTGGTGGTAACAGGACAGAAGTGAAGAAAGGAAATTTGGCCGTCAACTGTTTAATAAGGGGGCGTACAAAAAAGAAAAAAAAAATTAGAAGATTTACTAGTCGGAAAGTGGGAAAATATTCAACCTGATCTCATAAGTCATAAACTATTGATACCACACACCCACACACAAACACACACACAACACAGAGAGAGAGAGAGAGAGAGAGAGAGAGAGAGAGAGAGAGAGAGAGAGAATGGGGGGTAAACTTTTAAAGGTGAGAAAAACAAAGCCTAGTAAGAACATAATAATGACATCCTTATTTTGTATTGTATTATTGCGTAAGCTTTTGTTTTGCGAGTCGTGCATTTTGGGTTTCATGTTATTCAATTTTCTCTGCCAGAATTATTCCATTTTTGAAGTTAATTGTATTTATGTATGTTAAAAAAGCGTTTTTTTTTATATAGCCACAAGAAATTCTTGTAAATAATGTGAGGCCCAAGGCTTTTGTAAATGATGATTTAAAAGTTACTGCAGTAGTACAGAGGTGTCTTAGCCGCTGCAACTTCTTAAGCTACTCATGTGGCTTGTAAGGACAACGCTTTTCCCACAATATCTTGTAAATAATTCATCTAGCCGCGTTGTACTACATTACTCCATTGTCTAGAGCATTCTCAGGCATTGCCGCCAACATATTACTCTTGTATCTTTGACAAATGTAACTAATTATATTCATATATATATACATATATATATATATATATATATATATATATATATATATATATATATATATATATATATGTGTGTGTGTGTGTGTGTGTGTGTGTGTGTGTGTGTGTAGAAACAGAAATCTGCTGGGCCCGAGTCAGTTAGAATCTCAGTGCGGGTCGGGTACGCAGTACTACATAGCCTACTATCCGTCAGCTAAATCTAGAACAACATGTAATAAAGTTAGTACTACTTTACCTGCCTTTTTTGTAGAGACCTCACAGGCTATGTTAAGCTCCCAGATTTCTGCTTGACTAAATCATGCTATTACGATCTTACCATCACTTGATTTTGGTCTTTGCTCTATATAGCTACTAGGCATCTTTGCTAAATGTGCTTTATGTCTGTCTCCCCGCTTATTAAGTAACCTATTTCATCCTCAACGTCGATGACCATAGTCGGCGCGACCCCAGGTTAAATCTTTACATTTTCTTTTTGGAGTTTCTTTAAGTTCATATAAATTGACCGTGGGAATCATTGGGAAAATCGTTGCCTAGCTCTTGGGCAGTTTTGTACACCGAACAATATTTATTCCAGAAGCTGAATGTATAATTGGTGAACTTTTCTTTTGAATTCCTGTTACTGATTGATGGCCCGTGGACTAAGGAAGGGGCATCACTTTCAGAACTGATTAAACATCTACGTTTAATCGAGCACTTTATTCTTGCCAGTGAATCCGCATTACATATCCAAGCGAAAGCTTCAACTTAATCTAGTGCATGTCTATCGGCTCCCCAAGTAGTGTTGAATAGTGTTTTTTAATTAGATTTAATTTTTACTTCATGTACGTTATGTGAGCTTTCCAATTGAGCTGAGTATCAAATACTAATCTAAAAAATTTGGCAGTTTGGCCAGTTGGCATACTATGGTTTCTGATTTTTAAATCTATTTCTTCACATTTTTACTACTTTTTATTTCTATATGAGATTTATATATGGAAAATTCGAAACCTACAGATGAGGCCCTTTCATCTGTTTTTATTATGCTTTTATCAATAATTCGTTCTGCATGTTTTATTAGAGATGCTGAATAACATATCGGAAAATCATCCACATACAGATTTCGGTAGGTAGGTTATCATTATTGACATAATTTATTGCTAAAGTAAACAGTGTGCCACTAAGGACGATTCCTTGTGAAACACCATTTTCAAGTGGAAATGTACATGACTATACATCACCAATTCTCACCTGAAAACTGCGATCAGTTAAACAGTTTTGGATGAATCTAAATCTAGGTAGATGACTACGGGTGCTGTTTTTTTTTTTTTTTTTTTTTTTTTTTTGGTAACATTGTTAATATTGCATACCTTCATACAGTACCTTTTCAATGTAAAAAAGACAATTACAGTAATTTGTTTTCGTTCAAAGCCTCTGCATATGTGGTATTCTAAGTTGGATACAGAATCCAATGAAGATCTGTTACATTGCAACCCGAATTGAGTTGAGCCGAAGCTTCATTTGCTCAAATGTGCCATGTTGATTGAGCATTTGCCATTTTCTCTTATAATTTGCATAAGCAACTTTTTAAAGAAATTGGTCTATAATTTTTTACATTACTGGGATCCTCTCCAGGTTTGGGGAGATTAATTCTTATAGCTTTACGCCATTCACTAGGAAATAAATATCTAACCCACAAATGATTACACAAGCTGTAGTAAGCATGACTCTGCCAAAGATGCCAAGTGCTGCCACCTCAAAACAAATACTGTCGCCTCCAGGAGCAGATATGTGGCTGTTCCACAGAACATATTCCTACTCTTCCATATTAGATTCTCTATTTTGATATATATCTTCTATGGTTTCAGAATTTATTGCTATTAATTCTATATGTGGCTTCCACAGAGCATATTCCAACTCTTCCATATTAGATTCTCTATTTTGATATATATCTATGGTTTCGGAATTTATTGCTATTCATTTAATCTTTATCATCACTTACATTTGCTAAGCTTTCTCTTATTATATTACTTATTTCTCTTGGATCAAGTATTCGTTTTCCATCTTTTAATATGGCATGTCTAGGTGGTTTAATAGGGGTACCATTTAATTTCTTGAATTTTACCCATATTTTTTTGTATGGGAGTATTACTAGAGAGATCTGATACATACTTCTTCCGTGAAATGATTCTTCATGGAATTACTGTCTTCAAATGCTGCAGATATTTTGTTGTAGTATAGAGGTTTTAATGCATCAATTTCTATTAATAATATAGCAATTTTTTGTAAAGTACCTTCTAATATCGGCAATGCTTTATTTGTTTTATTGAATTTTTTTTATTAAAATTAGTTGAGTGTATTTATAATTCTGTAGCGTATCAGAACAACTATGAACTTTGTGTTTTGTTGGATGAGATTTTGATTTTGGTATTGCTTTATCAGCAGCATTTTTTATGAAATCAACATGACATTTATCATTTTCATTGTGGTATTTTAAACCTTCAAATGGTCGGATATTCCTAGCGCGCATTTCATGTCGCTCCCAATCTGCTTTATAAATGTTATAGTGAGGGACATATTTTGCAGGAGCACTTAGTAACAAGGAAATTAATATTGGCAATTGATCACTGGTGTGCAAAGTCATCAACTGTGTTCCAGTCCAGTCTGTTTACTATGCTGTGTACTCAGAGTTAAGTTCTACTTAGGAAAATGTTCCTTGTGTTTTGAATATGTGTTGACTTCGTCATTTATACAGCACATGTCATTTGAATCCACGAAATCTACTTTGCTTTCTGCTCTATATGAGTTTGTACGTACAATTACCGTCCCATATCGGGTTGTGAGAATTAAGATCACCTTCTATCAGTGTATAGGTTCCTTGGCATTGTTAAGTAAATCTTTAAGTTTATCAATGTTGTAATTATTTTTAGGTTGGTTGTATAGATAATGAGTTACATAATTGTTGTTAAGATTTGGATTTTAATACTGATATTTGCAAGTCAGTAATATTTACAGGTACTTTGTCATTAACTATTTTGTTATTTACGTACATATAGACTACCTAAATTTCCTTCTTCCTCTCTAGATGTAGAAAATAAGGTGTATTTATCTATTGTTGGTATTGTTTTGTTGATATGTAAGTATGATATCATTAGTTCATATTCTTTTAGTAATCGTTGCATTGCTCTCAAATGTAATCTGATCTGCAGACCATTCATTTTACGTTCCGTTTTATAATATAATTATTGAAAATATTGTGTTAGTGTGTTAAAGTGTCAGGTTCTTCTTGTGGGTTATCAACCTGCACTTTTTCTCAAATTGTATTCACGACACTATTTGTTACTGTATAACAGATCTAGTGTCTAAACTAGTAGTTTCTTTATTTCTGTGTTTGATAAAACTTCGTATAGTGCAGTGATTCTCAACCTGGGGGTATTCATTAGGTCAGCAGGCAAGACACTAAACAACCCGAGCGAGGTCACAGTCTGTTGTCAGTTAACATATATTACAATTTCATACTTGTCAGGCGAAAATGATCATTAGATTCTACATATATGTAATGTTCCTATTATCCTTATGAAATAGAAGTTGACGCTTCTATTAAGTCCGACGTGACTAGTAATTTTCAAGACATAATTTGATATTATTATTGTCCGAGAAGTCTCGAATCAAATTCATGTAGTTTTGTTAATTAGTTAGTTTGTGCGTTCGTGAACGAGAATGTAAGGCGTGTTTGTCGCCCATAATCAGATTCACAGCGTAGGTCAAAGAATGTAGATCATTCAATCTTTTGTAAGAAAACCTCGGAAAATATATATATAAATCGGAGATGTATATCATGTAATCAACCTCTCTTAACCAACCAGCGATTCTCTTAACAAGTGTGAGGAACTGATATTCAGAAGATTATGTAAAAATGCAAAGTAGTCCACTACTCTAGTTGTACTCGTTCGGATCCAAGGTATGTTCGGATCCACGTCTCTTATGGGAAGCTGAATTTTCCACGCTCGCTGCTCTCAAGACCAAGTACAGAAACGGGCTGAATGTTGAAGTGGACTTACGCCGACCACTCTCTGGCATTCAAGTCCACCATTCATTCAAGATCTAGTAGCTAAGAAGAGTGTCAAGTATCTCGCTTATTCATTCCCAAAAGAATAAAAACATCCCTTCTCTGCCTCTTTTATCATTTTCCTTTAAATTAAGTATATCCTAGTTTAACCAGATCAATTGGTTATCTAGCAACGGGACCTACAACTTATAGTGGGATCTGAACGACCTCATATCGAGAAATGAATTTCTAATCATCGGAAATAAATTTCTCTGGTTCCACGTTGGGAGAGCAGGGAATTGAACCCGCGTCTACCGAATCGGAGGCGAGCACGTAACCCACTCGTCCAACGAGGAACTCATTCCCTTCAACTGCTGGAGAGAATTGTACTTATAGATGCAAGAGGCCGGGCGGGGGGGTTGTGCATGGAGGGAAGGTCCACCTCTTATAGGGGTCGTGTCGATAAAAAGGTTGAGAGCCACTAGTGTAATGTTTGTTCAACGGTCTTTTGTTATGCTTCTGTTTTTGTTGCACAATCCAATGAAACATTAATTATCCTGGTGTTTTCATATACCATTCTTTTTTTCGTTTATTCTTGGTGCATCCATTAATGGTGGAGGAATCTCTTCTTCTTTCACGTAATCAACCTTGTCTATGGTTTCTTCCCTTGCCATTTCTTCGACGTGTTTGGTATATATCTGCTTCCATAGGTTTTATGATTGTTTTAGGAGACAAAGGCATATTCCTATCATTTTTTTGGTGAATGTTCTTTCTTCAGGTCTTTAGTTTAACTGATCTCTCTAATAACAGCTGGTTTTCCGGTCTTGGCTGGAGTTCTCTTTTGACCTTTAGGTTCCGGTTCAGGACAACTTTCTTCTCATATTTCTTCATGAAACTTATTATCTTCACGTGCTTCCATTTTCCTCAATATCCCAATTGATTTCCAACAAATATCCAAAAAAGCATTTGCATTCATTTCTTGGTTCTTTGCTAATTTAGTTTCTCCCTGCAATATAGTTGCTATTCCTTGGGATTTATCTATCAGGGTTTTGTTACAATTATCTATTTCCATTTTTGTTTCACTATTTAATCTTATTATAGTAGAAAAAGTATGTTGTCTGGCGGGTCATCCGTTCCTCTAACTTTCCATTCTAATTGGCTTCTTTGATGATAGGCATTCCTGTTCTCTTCTACAGCCATTTATTTTTGTGTTGTACTATATACAATAGATCCTTAGATATTGCATGGTGATTTTTCCCACTGTTCACGTATTCTGGCTTACCGCACACACTGTGGCATGTTCATTAGATCCACAATACACACTGATGTATTCTGGCAAATTTTCCTTGTATGTCCATACTACAATTTCGGCTTTGTAGTGGTTTCGGAACGTACGATCTCAGTTCTCTGTTTTGGCCCGTGATTTTAATTTTTAAGGGTAATTCTCGCCCTTCAAATGTTATTTTTGATATTCTCAATGTTTTTCAATTATTTTCTGTACTGGTTATGTTGTACTATGTTTCCCATTCTTTAGAAGAATCCAGAAAAATATTCTTTTCAATTGGTTCTTCATTATTATCAGGAAGGACCTACTGTCACATTTTTTCATTTGCACCTTTATATTGTCAATGTTTGATTTTTTGTTGTGGTTTCTATCAACGACATCTGGTCTTTTCTTTGTCTGAATGACATTCCAGAAGTTGGGTGTCAACTCGTGAAGTAATTTTCTCATTCAAATCAAATCTGATACTTTTGCCGGTTTTTGTGCCCAACTTCCACTTCCACAGAGGGAGTCAAGGTCGGGTCTTGCCTGTATCTGGCTCTTCTTTGCCTTCTGTAGGTATTAATGTATTAATACCATCTTTATTTATTTGAAGTGAGTTTCCATCAGTCATCCATTGTCCAGCTCAGAAGTCGTAGGTAGGTTTGCTTTCTTCGCCATATAACGAACAGCATAAATTTCGTCCAGGATGAGGCTCCTCTCACCAGGGAGGCCCATCTTAGGGAGGAGCAGTACTGTTACCCACAGAGGCAACTGTCCCGGGAGCCTCGCCGTCCTATACCCTCGGTGCCTTGGTCCCGGGATCCTCACCTTCCTTTACACCATACCCCCATGGTCCCGGGATCCTCACCTTCCTTTACACCATACCCTCATGGTCCCGGGATCCTCACCTTCCTATACAGCATACCCTCAGTGCCTTGGTCCCGGGATCCTCACCTTCCTATACACCATACCCTCGGAGACTTGGTCCCGGGATCATCACCTTCCTATACACCATACCCTCAGTGTCTTGGTCCTGGGATTCTCACCTTCCTATACACCAAACCCTCAGTGTCTTGGTCCCGGTATGGAGAAGTTATGGAGTTCCATTTGACTATGTCTGTGTGTGTGTGTGAGAGAGAGAGAGAGAGTGTGTGTGTAATTGCTGTATGGATAGTTAACGACTGAATTGGCTATTGGTGAGTTCTGGGTTGTCTGCTGGTGCTGTTAGTTGTTGGAGTTCTGTGTTTTATAGTCAGTCTTTGGTCAGAATCGGTGATGATAAGTGGTGTCAGCAGCAGTCTATTAAGTCTTGAAAGATCTGAAAGTCAGTTGAGTTGTGTTATTGATTTGTTGTTTGTTTTGTTAATTTTGATGTTGTTTGCTTTCGGACTTGCTGGACGTGTACGAAGGAAGATCATGAGATGAAGTCCTGTCCACAAATATCAGTTTATATGAGAGAAATCTCAAAATTTTAGAATTTCCAGTCTTTCCTTGTAAAGTTGACAATGTTTTGCCAAGTCCTGTAACTGATACTGGATCACGTCGAACAATAGCTCAGAGTTGTGCTATAAGCATGGAAAAACCCAGAGATACAGACGTTTGGAGCAGTTACAGTCGATATACAGATCTCCCCATCTTATAAAATCACTCATACTCTTGTTTATTGTTCCTAATAATTATTTATCAAGTGATTATTTAATGGTATGTAAGTGTGTCTGATTACGTGAGGATGTAGTGTTTTGGTACGTGACTATGCAGGTAGAATGTTCTAGAAGCTTTGTCTGGTTAGAACCCAAATATGGGTGTGTTGTGAAGGGATTTGTGCGTTATTTAAGGAGGAGTGATTTTTGAGGGGAGCCCCAGGCGCCTCTGTACCGTAGAATGTCATGCATTCGTTTTGGTGCAGCCAAAGTGAGAGGACTCTCTGGGGCCAAGCTCGGCTCACCTGATGAACAGGTGAGTGTTGAGGTGAACAGTAATTAACATTTAAGTGGCCTGTCACTTCTTTCAACATTTCTTTATCATTTATTTCATGGCGTGGAGTGTCACACACTATACTCTGTTTTTTTCCATCTGTCCATCTGCCTGTGGTGTTTGCGCATGGTAACACTGCGTTCCGGGCTTTAAATAATATCCTATTTCGAATATTAGCAGTGTAATTCGCATACAGTAAATTATTAAAACACTTTTCAGTTGCAATTGTACACCCAGATATCTATTTATTTACATAAAACTTACACATGGTGTAACTATTTAAAGCCCAAGGCGCAGTGTTACCATGCGAAAACACCTCAGGCGGATGGACAGATGGAAAAATCAGAGTATAAGTGCATAGCCACGTGTGTCATATGTGGACACACCTTCAAGTGGACACCGCCACTGTATGGTATAGTCACTTAAATGAACTGGGGGACTTAAGACCTTATCCTACAATGAAGGCTGAATAGTGCTTCGGGGGAGGAGATGGGAATTAGTCACACGCTTTATTATTTTAGTTATAGCTGTTTAGTTGGTTTGGGGAAGTGGTCCAGTAACTTTCTGTTATCATGCATATTATTCATTTAACCTGACATATGTTGGATTTGCAGAATTAATTATCTTTGCAAACAGTTTAATTTCCATACAATAGATGTAGCGTATTTAGTGTTCGAGAGAGAGAGAGAGAGATATGTCTGTTATCATTAGTTAGATATGTATCAGAAAGTACTAATTATTTGTTATCCAATATTGGTAAAATCTCTAAATTCAATGCATGAAGTCAATTGTAATCCACCAGGCAATGTGGTAATGTGAAGGCTAGAATCCTGATAGTGTTTTCTGGTTATTATTCGTCAACCTGTAATTGAAAAACAAATTCTACAACCTGTGCTACTCATCGTGTTAAAAGATAAAAGAGGCAAAGGGGACAGACACTTAGATTCCAGTCTATGATGAGGGTTCAAGAGTAATGGTTATTATACAGCCTGATGTGCATGTCGTCAAAACATACGTCGTGGAAGATGATTGTGCCACTGATCCATTTCTATACCTTCTCACTGCAGAAGTAGGTCAGCGTTACTTTTGTTTCTTTAGTGTAATACTACTGTGACACGTTGGAATTATGCGATTTTGTCCAGCTAATTACGAATAATATTTTTAGCATAACGAATGGAATGTCACTACATCAAGAAGAAATTGGTTATAGTCGCAGTGGAAACATGCATTGAGTAGGCTCATAAAAATAAGGCCTGGATTGAGCGATTTGGATAAGGGCAAAAGGGGTAAACTAAGATCACTTCCCTGTCAATATGTTTTTATTGTTGGTGATAACCCTCTTGGTCTCCTGCCTGATATTGTTCACTGTATTGATACAGGAGACACTAAACCATTGAAAAGTAAGATTTTCATACCACTTGAAAAATAAGTTTATTCTTAAGATGACAGGAGGAATGCTGAAAATGGTGTGTTATCGAACGTAGTTCTGCATCTCGGCAGAGCCCTGTGGTTCTTGTGTCAAAGCCAAGAGGTAGCAAAGGTCTTGTATCGATTTTCGTGCTCTGAATAAGGTAACGAAGGATGATGTGTATCATCCCCCTAAGGTGGATTCTCTTTCTGATGCTAAATATGACACTAATTTAGATTTAAAAGATGCGTATTGGTATATCGCTGTCAGGGAATCTGACAGAGATTCCAGTCAATGAGAGTTTAGCCTCTGTGCGTTCTTAGATGATGTAACTGTGATTTCAAACTCTTTTGAAAAACATTTAGCTAGTTTAAGAGAAACTTTGAATTTACTAAACATTTAGTATCAAATGAAGTGTTAAGAGATGTTCTTTTGTCAGGGAAGCAATTAAATTTCTATGCCATGTGGTATCAAAAGCTTAATATATTCCTGTCGTAATGAACGCGGCGACTACATTATCACAAACGGTTTTTCATAATCAATCCATTGTCTTATCATCAATGGATTACTTCCCTCAATTTGATATGATAAAGAGACCATCATCAATATGACGATGGCACACCCAAAGAAACTGATTCAATGGTAACAAGAGGTAACACGAGAGACTGCGTATTTGGTCGTGGTCGAAGCAAGTCGTACCAATCAGCAACGAGGGAGGAGTAGTCAATGGCTTATGTACCCAAAATGAATTTTCTTACGTGATTCACTACAAAAGTAACTGTGTTCACCTCTCTTAATTTATAACGATTCAAGTATATTTTACTCTAAATCGATTACTGTATTTTTTAAATCTTTGATCATAATAGGAAGAAAATATAGTTAATGCGCTGGAATACTATTTATGACGATCCTGAAGAGGCTACGGTCATTGCTATTATTTTCTTATGTTATCTTCCAATAACTGAGGTTAAGATTTGAATGTTCAACAAATAATATTAAGAAATTTTACATAATGTAAATTACGGCACTCTTTCTAATTACAACGGCAAACACTGGAAAGTTCATGGAACTTTCATATACGTTTCAAATTTGTATTCATATTGAACTATTGCTGACATCTTGCCGTTCGCGCCATAACTCGTCTGCGTCATTTCGTTCAGAAGTAAGAATAGCCCAATATATTATAATAAATAAATAATGCATATATGAGTGTTATCATGGATAATTTTTGTCATATTTTCTCATTAACATTGATGTCTTAGGTTGCTGAATATGTTAAAGCTTTAATCATTATATCATAACTGCTGACTCATAGGTTACTACCGTTTTCTCAGATTGTTTAAAAGATAGAGGGAAATAGGGTAAAGGTTAAAATGAAAGCGTGCATTTTTTATGGTTATATTCCTAAAACATATTCTTCGAATAACAATAAGCTAATAGCTTTGGGAAATAGTCAGTGACTCTACTCAACTCGGCTCCTCGTCTGTTGACGAACGACATTCATCGGATGTTTCATGATGTTATAAAACCATGCAAAGCATTATTTTTTCCTTTCAGTGCCTAGCTCATTTACTCATTAATGCCAACCTAAGTTCACACAAGCCAAAAAACACGCCGTAACAGAACTATATACAACACAACGGCACAGGGAGACGAATCCCCATTCCAAACTAAGGGGCGTCATTAATGTTTTGAGTGGATAACAGTGCTGGACAAGCCCCGACCACTATAGTCCATTCACATATGGTAGATTCTTGTGCCTACGAGACGTTTGTTTGGCGGCCTCTGATTGGCTGGTACCGGAAGGCAGCCTGTTCGCTCAGTGGGTCATATTTTCGTTTGTAGCTTAGAAAACTAGCATTATGTTTACATTTCTTCATTTATCTCACGTTTTACAAAAGATAGGAAAGTTTTGGTCATACCAAAGTATTCGGCATTAAATGTACAATTAATTAATCTTTTCCTGAAATCAATGTTAAAATACAAAGGAATTACAACGAGGAGAAGTAAAGAGAGAAACATTTCATTCTTTATACCAGTTTTTATTTATCTTCGGATTTTGCATAATTCATGAGATCAAGATAAAATACAATCTTGTGTTTTTAAACAATAAAATCACCCTGAATACGCTGGTGCTTTCAGATTTTAGATGTGTGTAATATGTAAAGAGAAAATGAAGAATATGTCTTATTATGTTGCATCCGTACTTAACTCGATTTGACAGTAGTGCCGAGAGACAAGATATCGCGGGGTCTAGGCCTCTTAGCTAGAGCCGTTGGCGTGTTGGCAGTTGCCAATTGGCGATATGAGAAGTTTGCAGTTTCGAGAATATGTATTTACCGAATTATTATGTCATTACATTTTCTGTAAATAAACGCATAGATTTCCCATTACGACTTTCGAACATTTTTACTCAAATATCATATATATCCGTATTTCTGGACATATGATAAAAAAAGTTAATAATCAGATGGATGCATCTGGGTGTTGGACTTCAATTTAGTCTAGGGGAGAAATGTGCATGCTTTATAAGGCTCACTGATAAATAACAGAACTTGTTTCTTTGGCCAATAACATCAAAAGCTTATGGTTTTCATATATTCCCTCAATAAACAAAAGTACATCTGTTTATACCATAAAATTTGTTGACGATGTAACGAATATAATATTGTCTTTTTCAGAATTGCTTAAGTTACTCTTACACCAGAATGATTATCTCCTTTATATACATGTTACACTTTGACATGTATACAATAATGTTTAGGAAAAAAAATTTGCTTATTTTTTTCTCCTGAGGTAGTTCATTATTCTTGAATCATTTTAATTCATACCCGAGTAGAATAGCTCCTCCGTAACCGTTCCCACACGCCTGCATCATTGATATATATATATATATATATATATATATATATATATATATATATATATATATATATATATATATATAGTACATGTAGGATAATGAGACTAATCAGAAGACTGTTATATCTTCATTTTTTTAAACAAAAAGAATGGAAATTCATGCAGATATATTATGTCATAAACACAAAAGAATATCATACACAGTAGGCTTACATTGGTATGTCATTAGGCTATCGATATAAACAAAAAGAAATTAATAGCTTACAAATTCTGGTGTAAGAGTAACTCAAGCAATTCTGAAAAAGACAGAATATTATATTCGTTACATCGTCAACAAATTTTATGGTAAAAAATAAACAGATGAACTTTTGTTTATTGAGGGAACATATGAAAACCATAAGCTTTTGATGTTATTGGCCAGAGAAACAAGTTCTGTTATTTATCAGTGAGCCTTATAAAGCATGCACATTTCTCACCTAGACTAAATTGAAGCAAACACTCAGATGCATCCATCTGATAATGATTATTTACTTTTTTTTATCATATGTCCAGAAATGCGGACATATGTGATATTTGAGTAAAAATGTTCGAAAGTCATAATGGGAAATCTATGCACTTATTTACAGAAAATGTAATGACATAATAATTCGGTAAATACATATTCTCGAAACTGCAAACTTCTCATATCGCCAATTGGCAACTGCCAACACGCCAACGGCTCTGGCTAAAAGGCCCGACCCTACGATATCTTGTCTCTCGACACTACTGTCAAACCGAGTTAAGTACGGATGCAACATAATAAGACATATATGTCTTATTATGTTCTTCCTTTTCTCTTTACATATTACACACATCTAAAATCTGAAAGCACCAGCGTATTCAGGGTGATTTTATTGTTTAAAAACACAAGATTTTATTTTATCTTGATCTCATGAATTATGCAAAATCTGACGATAAATAAAAACAGGTATAAAGAATGAAATGTTTCTCTCTTTACTTCTCCTCGTTGTAATTTGTATTTTAATTTATTGATTTCTGGAAAAGATTAATTAATTGTACATTTAATACCGAATCCTTTGGTATGACCAAAACTTTCCTATCTTTGGTAAAACGTGAGATAAATGAAGAAATGTAAATAATGCTAGTTTTCTAAGCTACAAACGAAAATATGACCCTCTGAGCGAGCAGTCTGCCTTCCGGTACCAGCCAACCAGAGGCCGCCAAACAAACCTCTCGTAGGCACAAGAATCTATCTTATGTGAATAGACTATAGTTCCAACGATTCTTGCTTCACATCCAGTACACGAGAGGGTCGGTTGCGTGGTCTCCATGTATCTGTCCTCCTAGGGTCAACCGAGCAAAGGAAAAAGTTCCAAAAAAGTTATGCACAGAGAGAAGCAAAAAAAAAAAAAAAACAAAAAAAAAAAATAAAAAAAAAATAGAAAGGTTTTACTACTTTAGCTATGAAAAAATAGTTTAAAACTTTAGTGCATTATACATTATGCACGGAAAAGTTGTTCATTTATCATTACTCCCTAGCTGCAACACCTCTCATTCCTTTGACTCTACCACCGTTCATATTGTCTTTCTTCGTATCTTACTTTCCACCCTCTCCTAACAATTATTTCGTAGTGCAATTGCCAAATTGTCCTCCTGTTACACCTTTCAGTTTCATTTCCAGTACTGAATGACCTCATAGGCCCCAGTGTTTGGCCTAAACTCTAGATTCCATTCCATTCCATTCGGTGCTGTTTCATAGAGTTGCCTCATCTTTAGCTCACCGCGAAGTGTACTGAAATACATGACGGGAACTGTATACTTTTATTATCTTAGGCGAAGACTAGAGTTGATACTTCTAGTCATTACTAATTGTCCTAAGATGAATTGTAGCCTCCGAATGTAAAACAGAATAGTTGACATATACAAGTCATATTATTACAGTAGCTTCAGCTTAACAGGAAAAGAAAAAAAGAGCTTGAGGAGGTTGGGGAAGCTGTCTAACTCCTATGGAAGCGACTGAACTGATTAATCTATCCGGTAAAGGTGACGGTTTTATAGGACCACCAGAACAAATGTCGTGCTGAAAAACTCATGAGTCTTCTCCTGACCACTTGTTGAAAATCTGGAAATAGACAAAGACGACGACCGAGAGTCTCTGATTTATTTCTCCGAAGGCCAGTGTTTAGATAAGTCTTCTAGGTCAAGGTCGCTCGGAGGAGCCTTTCGCATAGAGCGCCAATCACATGCAACACTCGACTGACTGAGCTGTCTTCTGAAAGATACCGATTCTCATCCCAGGCAGATATTAGCACGAGCAAAAACAAGCATATTGATCTCGATCCGAAATAAGGGGATGTCTCTCTCTCACGTCCAATGAAAGGAAATCGATGACAATTCCCGCCTGCAAATCGATCGATTTCGGAATCTGGCTGTGCGATCTTGACTTATGAGTTATTCTCTACATCAAACCAGACTGGGTGCGCAATCATCACAGAAAATGTCTTATAAAGGATGCGGAAATTATTTTGTTCTATTGAATAGGAAGTTGAAAACTGCAGGTGTGATAGCACGGAGGCATTTTGTTGGTAATGGAGAGTTTAATGAGAATACTCAACGCAACATTAAAAAAAAAGGACTACTCAAATTAATCTAGAAACGCGGCCGTGAAGTTTCGTGGCTGTTTTTGGGAATCTTTGGACAGCTTCCATACCTCCATTTAGTCACCGAAGCTTTCCTCGACTCCTAGAAGAGAGTGACATTTAGGGAACTCACAATATGCAAATTAGAAAGTAAAGTGCAGTCGATGAGGCAAACGCTCAATGCGAGTAGAGTGGAACTGCCTCCCCAGACTGACTCGTCAGTGGAAGCTTTGCGTTCAGTCTTTGCGAGACTCAGGAAGGAAGTCTGGGGCCTATATATGGGTTTCAGCAATCGATTGACCTTATATAGTTCACATTTTTTAGTGAAAATACAAAAATAAAAAACAGAAAAAAAATTATATCTAAAAGTGAAGGAAGCCACAAGTCTCCTCTTCAGCAGAAAGTTACTAAATTGTGTAGAACAAAAGAACTACGGACTATTGTAAAGAAAAAAAAATTCATTTTGCCCCACATGTATTTAAATAATTTTTTATGAATTCCTGCGGTGATGGTATGATAAATGACCTTCTCTACAAATATATCATTAGTTGTGCGGTTTGTGTGCTTTTCACCATCACTGTCAGACAAAACTGTCCTACTTCGTGTTTCCCTTCTCCCCATGCCACTGACAATATGGGCAACATTGGAGACCGAGCTCTTGGGTAAAAACAAAACATAGAAAATAATTAGAATGTAATCAACAGCAATGAAGGAAAGACAACAAAAATGACATGAGAAGCAGTGGGAGGAAAATAAGCATTTGAAGTGGCGTGTCTCATGAAAATGTGGAAAACACAAATAAGAATACATTCATCCTAACCAAACCCAACGTAACCTAACCTAACCTAACCTAACCTGATCTAGAGCATTGTGTCCCACCTGTTACGTACCTTAGGAATAATCGCCTCGCCCCTGCACCTTCCCTTAACGTGATAATAACAGTTCAATGGCTTAATCCTCACTCAGCCTACCCTTGAATACAGTGTCCTACTTTGTTTAATAACGATACCCTTCGTTAACACAAAGAACCTCATCTATAAAAATCTATTTAGTTTATGTCCAAAATGGCAAGAACTGACCTCTCACTTACAAGAAGAAATAGAGAAGCCTGACAATCCTTTTATGTACAGTTAAGTTCAAAAGTCCGTCGACACTCTTGTCATAATTTTAATGGTACATAGATGGCGCTCGTCTCGCCACCACCAGGGTGAACTTAGTGTGGCCGTTCTTTGCTCTTTCCAGTTGAAATGGGTAGAGTCAAGAGGAAAAGCTTGGTTTAACATACGACACTTACGATATTTTGTCCACTCCTGTATGACATATACAATGATAATCATTCCACACATTTCTAGTGCTTGGATAGATTCACAGGGTTGATATATACAGTAGATAGATGTAGTCCTTCAAACAATGTATAATTATATATATAACAAGTATCGTTAAAAGATATTGCTGCATCAGCTGAGCTGATTCTGTAGAGAGTTTTCTCTAGCTTTTCCATTAAAGCTTTCTCTTGGTTACCACAGCTGGCGAGTTACGCGCCAATATTAGTCATCATTGTTTTTGAATAATAAAAATTATGATTAAAGTCATTCAAGTGTAGTTAAATATGGAGAGTAAGGTCCATAGAGATTTACATGTCATTTTAAACTATGCCGTTTTGCTTAATGTCAAAAACGATTACGCAGACGTTTGTCTCGGTTTCGACCGAGTATGATGTGATGACAGTGAAGGATCCGAGTAAGATGACGGTACTCGCGGGATCTACTCCATATAGAGTGGTAGGACAGCAGGGGTCGGCTACCTGCCGAATTATCATTGGTTGTTGATCTTGATCTGGTTCTTGTGCCCTATTGCCTGGAGGGATTTGCATTCAAGCCATTTCCTCTACGCTGGCGGCCTCGCTGTTGCAACCTTGCGGACCTTCGTGGTAAGGGGGTGACGCTGCGAGGCTGGGCCGTGACGTGACGGGACGTCATTGCTGCCTGGATTTTCATTGGCTGCGGGGCCGTTAATCTCCTGCATTTGTGTTGTTGTTCAGGTTTGCATTATCGTTGTCCTACGGTATTTGTCTTTAAATTTGTGGGGAGGAAGAGTACCTCCTGAGTAGTATTTTTGGATAAGGAGGGCCTCTAACAGGGGAGGCATTGTTGGTCGGCCACCTCCCGATTATTCTGGTGTTTTTGGATGATACCGTCACGGGAGGTGGCTTGATGGTGTGCTGTCCTGGTATAGTTCCTAATAGCTCCTTCCTGTGGGTGGCATGAGATCCTTTTTATCGATCTCATCGTAGTCATACCAATATAAAAGCCGGGACATCCACAGATGGGGGCAAATGAATTGGTAGACTATGTTCAGTTCGTCTGTTTCAGGGGGTCCCTTGCAGGAATACCAGATGAGACGAGTGGCCCCGCAGCCAATGAAAATTCAGGCCGCAGTGACGTCACCCTGGAGGGCAAAGCACCAGCCAATCAAAATTCTAGCCGCAATGACGTCCCGTCACGTCACGGCCCCGCCTCGCAGCGTCACCCCGTTATCTTGAAGGTCCGGTCCGCATGGTTGCAACAGCGAGGCCGCCTGCGTAGAGGAAATGGCTTGAATGCAAATCCCTCCAGGCAATAGGGCACAAGAACCAGACCAACAACCAACGATAATTCGGAAGGCGGCCGACCCCTGCTTCCATACCACTCTATATGGAGTAGATTCCGCAAGTACCGTCATTTTACTCTGATCCTTCACTGTGATCATACTCGGTCTAAACCGAGACAAACGTCTGCGTAATCGTTTTTGACATTAAGCAAAACGGCATAGTTTAAAATGACATGTAAAACTCTATGGACCTTACTCTCCATATTTAACTGCACTAGAATGACTTTAATAACTTTTTATTATTCAAACCCAACGATAACTAATATTGGCGTGTAACTCGCCAGCTGTGGTAACCAAGAGAAAGCTTTTCATGAGATAGAGAAAACTCTCTACAGAATCCAGCTTGGGCTGATGCAGCAATATCTTTCAACGGTACCTGTTCAAAAGAGGGTCTCCTACCAATTATATAGATAATACTAACATAATGAAACGCTAATTTGGAGTTAGGTAAAACAATTGAAATGCAGATATATGTTCTTTTTACATGTTACATCCTCAAGTAAACTCTACTCTACTGAAATTTATTTACCGTTACCACACTACCCTTCTTCGTATTGCGAATATGATTTTTGTTCTTCTCCTTTTCATCATTTGGCATATATAAAATAACTTATCAGGTTTATCTGGCGAGAGAGAGAGAGAGAGAGAGAGCACAGTTGTCAACACTGAAGTGGATTTAGGTGTATTAAGTAGTCATCTGTCATTTAACTTCATTTGATAACAGTCATACATAATACACTTGGCAGTTTGCTCTTATGCCTATTAGGCAATCTATTAAATGTATAAATATGGTATCTATAGAACAGACAATCACATCCATATGCAAAGTGATTATCATTTATGTTGTTTTGCATCCATTCGAGTTCTGTCATGGCGGTCTGCATTCATCACCGGTAACACTTATCCATTACTTGAAACTTTTCATTCTCACAAATGTGAAGATGTGATCCACTATTTAAATGGTATTTAAATCCCTTTTGAGGCGCGATTGAAAAAAATAATTCATCTCATAGAGATGTGAGTTGCATCCTGTATTGTTTCCCATTTTCTTATCAGTATGCTCTTGTTTCAATGGCTGGGTTACTTGGTCCATCCACACCGTCGTGCCTTTGCCTGGCGGCCAAAACAGTTGCCAAGTCAAAAACGGAGAATCAAAAGAGGAAAATGTTGAAGAACGATGCTTAATAATATTTATCATCAATGAAAGCACCTCAAAGCTGACATAATATCCAAAATATAAACAAACGTGAAAAGACAATCTAATACTAAATTTTTCTAGTACATGAATGAAGTTTTCCTATTAGTCGTCTGAAATTGAGAATATAGTATATAATCATGCAACGCAATTTTAAGAAAGAAACAAACTGTTTCTAAAAGGTGATTCAACCACTTCACCCGACGCTGAATAGGCCGAAGTCTGGCCACACTGCTTCACTCCACAGGCAAGAACTTATACAGAGCACACACTCACGTACATATAATCATTCCCCCCCCCCCCACCCCTCTCTCTCTCTCTTTCTTTACATGCCTCGGCCTTTCTACTACTACTACTACAGCGCCAACTCCCCCTCCCCCTCTCCTTCCATCCCCTACTACTACTACTACTACTACTACTACTGGAAAAGATCAAAACTGCATTCCTAACACAAATCTTAATAAAAATGAACACTTTTGTAGAACAGAGTTTACTAGACGATGCCGCATTTAACATGCGTCAAAAAAAAAAAGAATTACATATTGTTTCAAGCACTACATCTATCTACTGTATATATATCAGCCCTGTGAATCTGTCCAAGCACTAGAAATGTTTGGAATGATTGTCATTGCATATGTCATACAGGAGTGGACAAAATATCATAATTATCGGATGTTAAAGCAGGCTTCTTCTCTTCCTCTCATCGCTCTACCCATATGGGTCAACTGGTGAAAACTAATCATGTTTGACAATTTATTTTTCACACAGTACCCTTGCGGATACATTTCTCGTCATTTAAAATCAAAAAGATTACTTGATAACTACCACAATTCATAAGTGTCGGTCTGTCTGAACTTTCTAATAAATCATGAATACTTTGGCATCTCTCGCTTGGAAAGATATTCATTCACTTATAAAGGAAATGGTCAATACCCACACTAACTGGAACGCTTAATGCCTAAAACGATATATTCTAATTGTAATAATTCACAGTGCATTTTTCCTTTAATAAGTCTTTTCATTTTTGGTCAGTTTCTACAACAGCGACATATACAAAATCAAAGTTCTGCTAGGATGGGATGAAGTCGACATCCTTCCAATGATGTCCTCGTAACTTTTTGGAATCGGTTTATTTTCCATTTGATTTTTCTCAGTTTTCTTCGCCAGATACTATATCTCTGGTCCACGTTTGTTGACGCTTCGAATGACGCACAGCAAAACGTTTACAAAATGGTAAAGAGTACGGAAACCGACTCAGTTTTCCTCAGTACTACATTATTAGGATAAGGTACACACACCATTTGCGATCATCAAAAGAGTTAATGCGACGAAGAAAGGTTATTAGAAAAGAGTATAAAAGCACATCGACCAAGGCTTCTCCACACTCCCACTTCTATGGCACAATGAAAGAAAACCCTTTTCAAGGTGTCACTGGCGCAGGTGTTTCCAGGGACCAACGTTTGCCACCTGTGAGCGAAGAAGAAGAAGAATCTCTTCTCCAAGGCCAATCGCGACAGAGAACAACGGAGTTCATTTCCACGGTCCTTGGCATTTCTGACGAGATTCTGGCTCTTCGCGACCCTTGAAAAGGCTTTCTAGGAACCTTGGCAATCGGGAACTACAATGCTGAGTTGAGTGTTCCTTGACACGAGTCAACAATGAAGTTGTTTCCTTCAAGATGTCTGCAAGCAGCAACGGGTAGTGGTGATTTCGAGGGCCTTTAGCTATTACAGGAAACAGCCACATCTGGAGGCGCTGTCGTAACAGATGGTAGCATGGTCCCCTTGGGCAATGGGAGTGACCGCAAGAGTTGTTTGCTTGAAAGTGCTGCCAAGTTGCAAGGTATAGTTTATGACACCACTCACTTTTATAGCGTTCTCCCAGCGCACATCATCAGGTCCCCAGTTATGTTATGGTGCCTGGATGAACATTCTACTTGTGGAAGGCGTGGTTCTCAAACCCCGAGTTTGTCTCTGTCATGGGAACCATCTCTCGCACCCGATGGGACTTTTTCATGAGCCTGTAGACAGAAACATTGCACAGTTGGGTGGAGGAATATATGCAATAACACATCGCACATCATTATAGTACAGAAACAGGATATCCACAAGACTGTATATATATATATATATATATATATATATATATATATATATATATATATATATATATATATATATATACATGCACACACATATAGTATTATTATGTATGTACGTATATCCTTAAATCCACAGTAGAAAGGTGAGTCAAACAGGGACTTGGAACAAGTACTACTTTCGTAGTAAATTCTACATTTTCAAGTTCGCACTGAATATAAAAGAAGTTGACAGGCCTTTATATACAAAAACAGATAGAGGGGGGCGGGGTTACAGTATATTAATCTGGGAGCCATGTTCTTTAAGCAAAAGAGACAAGGAAAGAGGATCAAGGTGTAATCCTGGGTGGAGATTCAAATTCCTTGTTGACGTCCCTTCGACGAAGACGGTCTCCAGTAGGCTCCTTTTGCAGTGACTTTTGACCCATCAGCAGATTATCGAGGAATCATCCCAGTTAATAGCATCGCCTGTCATAAACCAATGATCCGCAATACCATTATTAGTTAATCCTCTTGAAATGGCATATTTGTGCTGAGAACATCGCACGCTTAGTCCTTTAGAAGTCTGCCCAAAATAAATCTTATTACATTCTTTACAAGGAATACTGTATAAAATATTGTCTGAGTTTGGAGGGCTATTCTTAATTAGTTTATTCTTCAAAATATTATTATACTTAAATACTAAGTAAATATCAATAGTTTTTAAAATAGGTACAGCAGTAATGAAATGAGGATGAAATGTTCTATAGAGAATATTCTTAAATTCTTTGTTAACACTGGTTGGGTTATAATACGTCTTTTTTGTTTTGTTTTTACAACGTTCCAAAAAATATGGAGGGTAACATAATGAATCTCCTATTTTATCAAACATTTTAAACTCATCTCAAAATGACTACCAATTCTAAGAGCTCTGAGATACAAACTGGAAAATGTTGACATCATTATTTGTTTAAATGGTTAGAGTTGAAATGAATATATGACAAGTTATTTATTGGTTTCCTATATACTTTAAAACTAAAATTGGTGTTATTTATAATAACTAAGACATCCAAAAATGGTATACAATTATTTTTTTCATATTCTATTGTGAATTTTATGGATGGTACGAGATTACTAATTGTCTGCAGGAAATCAGGAATATTTACATTTTCTTTTTTGATACAAAAACAATCGTCTCCATATCTAACCAAAATTCCTTAGAGAATAAATTTCTTGGAATAAATCTAGATTTAAAAAGTTCCTTGTAAATATTAGATAAAAGTGGCGAAAGAGGGTTACCCATGGCCATGCCAAATATTTGTTCAAACAAGTTATCATTGAAAGTGAATTTACAATTGTTTGTACAAAGGGATATCAAGTAACAATGACATTAGTAGGTAATCTAGATTATACAAGTCCACATGTTGTGATAAATATTGAAGTAAGTCATCAATAGAAACTTTAGTGAATAAAGATATCACATCAAAACTGGTTCATTTGTCAGTACTGGATAATTCAATATGGGAGAGTCTAGCACAGAAATCAACAGAGTTTTGTAAATGGAAATTTGAAATAGTACGCAGGATAGGTGATAATGATTTAACTAGATATTTAGACAGTCTATAGCTAATAGAACCAGTTGAACTGGCAATGGGACGAATATGGAAACCTCTTTTATGGGTCTTGATTAATCCGTAAGTGTAAGGTAAAGATTGGCCAATGATCGTCACTTTCTCTTTTATTGAACTGAAATCCTTTAGTATAGCTTTTATTTTAGATTTAAAACTTTTCATGACATCAACTAATGGGTCTTTCGGTAGCTTTTTATAAGTACTAGAGTCAGATGGGATAATTCCTCGATAATCTGCTGATGGGTCAAAAGTCACTGCAAAAGGAGCCTACTGGAGACCGTCTTCATCGAAGGGACGTCAACAAGGAATTTGAATCTCCACCCAGGATTACACCTTGATCCTCTTTCCTTGTCTCTTTTTTTGCTTAAAGAACATGGCGCCCAGATTAATAAACTGCAATCCCGCCCCCTCTTTCTGTTTTTGTATATAAAGGCCTGCCAACCTCCAGGAGCAAGAGCCCGTGCCAACACAAGGCTGGCTTAATCTTAAATAACAACTTCTTTTATATTCAGTGCGAACTTGAAAATGTAGACTATACTACGAAAGTAGTACTTGTTCCAAGTCCCTGTTTCACTCACCTATCTACCGTGGATTAAGAATATTCTCAAGTACGTGTTCCTTCCTGCTACATCGGATGTATGTAAACACATAAACATAAGGTACAAACAAATGTCGTTTAATATCCTAATCTCTCTACCTCGGAATACAATTGATAGGTACTTTGTTCCTACCAGGTGGCGAACCACAACACACACACATATATGTATATATTATATATATATATATATATATATATATATATATATATTATGGATATATATATATATGTATATGTATATGTATATGGCATACGTGTTTTATAAAAGCAAACGCAACTAGAACATTATTATTATCAAAAATTGTTTTATCACACTACTAACGGTTACAATTGTAATTAGTCAACAAACAATGTTTTTTTTACACGCAACGACATCTGTTAAAGTAAAAATATACACTTGAAAAAAGAATCACACTAACAACGCGATCGATGGACCCCAAGCTTGATTCCAGGCAAGCGACGGGAAAGGGTGGGGTATGGGGCGAGGGGCCGAAGATGTCAAAGCCAGCCAGAACGACGGACAGAAATTCGGTTCATTTTCTGGAAATCGTACTTTTCGCAGCAACAAAAAACAAGTAATGATTCCCAACCGAGTTTCTTGAACAGCCTATTATGCTGTAAGAGCCGCAGCCCACAAAACTTCCAGCTACGGCCCGGTGGTGTCCTGTCCTATATAGAGTTACCAGACGCACGATCAGGGCTAACTTCAACTTTTAAAACTACTAAGGCCAGATGGCTGCAATCTGGTATGTTTGGTGATTGGAGGGTGGATGATTCGCAGTCCTCTCCTTTTAGCCTCGGCAGTTTTTAAGATCTGAGGGCGGACAGTAAAAGTACGGACAGAAAAATTGCGGACAGAAAAATTGGGGACAGAAAAAATGCGGACGGACAGACAAAGCCATCTCAACAGTTTTCTTTTACACAAAACTAAAAAAAATAAAAAAGACCAACTAACGCAATTGAAGTAACGTATAACGTATGATGAAGGCGATCTTCAAGTACCGCACTCGACGTCAAATCTCACCGTCAGAAAAAAAAGTCGCGAGAGACCCTGACTCTTCAAGCTGGAAGCCAAAGCTTACTCTTTCATCCCTAACAGCGGCCAGGCAATGATAACATGAAAATGACTCGAGGAAGTTTGACTGTCCCTGAATTCCCGTGATATTATTTTTGGCTTGTGCTTCGAAAAGGAAAATGTTTAGTGAGGTTCAAATGATTTGATGAAGAGTTTCATTGATCCAAGGGATGGGTTAATGAAATGACTTCATTTGTTCATAAAATTGTCTCTCGCTGAATTGTCACTGACATCAGCTTTCATATCATTACTTGTAACACATTTTGTAACACTTCTCTAAGCACTTGGAAAACGGTACTCCCGGTAAAATAATGAAAAGACTAGGATCAATGTCATAAAATTGAAGTTATGGCAGATAAAGGTATGATAACGAGGATAAAAATGGTCCAAATCTTGTGCATCAGTCTAAAACGACGTGAAAGGTGAAATTATGTGACGAAGATCTTAAGAAAGAGCCCATTGACTTGAGACCCTCTGAAAAGTGAGTGAATGAGCGAGGTTTGAGATAAGAAATAAAGCGACTGTGATTCAAATCATCCCTTTAATATGAAAACCAGCAGCTGCTAAAAATGTCATTGTCACAAATCAAAGCCGCTGCAGGACAAACACATCTAGTCTTTGTTTACTTTGCCGCACGAGACAACTTCAGTGAGATCCAATGGGGGTGGGAAAAGCAACGGAACGAGACTCAAGCAGTAAGAATTTGTTCTTGAAAACGCAAAATGGGGGGGATGAAGTTTGAATTGAGCCAGCTAGAAGCGAAGGGTTCGGCAGGAATTATTTAGAAAAAGCTCCACATTTGAAAGGAAAAGAAAAAAAACTCGTTTTTCACTACACTAAGAATGGTTCCTATTCTGACGAGTCAATAGCTCGTGGAAAGCACTTACAAATATCCCAGTCCAATAGCGATGAGAAGCGTCGCAGCAAACAGAATCCCGAAGGCAACGGCTATGTCCTTCATAGTACTACCTGCAAAGGAAGAAGAAGAAGAAGATCACAGTCTGGCAAAGGCACCCTATAAATAATTGATGTTCTGCTACAGTGGTTGCTAACCCTTTTCAGTGTTGGCACCACTTCGGAATTTGAAATGCTATTCCGCACATTAGAAAAAAAAAAATTGATTTTTTGTGTGTCGGACTATTAAAGTATATTAATTACTGAGTATATTCAGTAAACCCCAGTTCTCGATAAGAATGGGAATACCTATTTTATCAGAAAAGAAAAGCAGTTATCATGAGTGAAAAATTAATTTTCACTCAAATAAGACGTCTATATATTATCAAAACTTCATGCGAAAGCCAGTCAGTGTGACATTTGTTGTTGCCTCTTGGCAATGACGTAGACTGAGGTGAGAGCTGGTTTTTCTCTCAGCTGAGAGCGATGTCGTTGTCGCTCTGAGCAGAGCAGCCAGGCGCCAGGTGATCCAAAACTCGCTTTCACACGAAGAGAGTCGAAACCGCTACTTTGCAAAGATATGGTAGATGTTGCAGTCAGTGCTTTGCTTTCGTGGAAATGTTTGGGGAATCCTGCCGTTTGTGTTGTCTGAAAATTTTCCAAAATCTTCTCTTCGACATCAGGTTTTTGTGGCATGATCCTATGGCATGCTCCGTATTTCTTCCTTGAATGGGTCTTCTTCAGGCAGCATATGTCGCATAAATGAAAGAGAAACTAATTCATTTACCAGTCATCGCAGCCAAAGAGCAACGCTGAATAAACAATCATCGTAGCGTCCCCGAGAATTCAGTATCGCTGGCCAGGTTGGGAACATTGCTCTCATATTCTAAGAAGTGGTGGTTCCACACAAATCTCTCGGAAGACGCCTGGAGAATCTTTGCCTGTTCAGTAATCAGTTCAATGTGACATTTAAAATGCAAACATATTCGTGCAAGCGCACGTGAACAGTCCGTTTACTCATGTCAGGAAATGGTGTGGTCTAGTCGCGTTTATTGTATTGAAAAATCTTGAGCAAGATTTCCTTTTCTGGATCCTGAGAGTGACTCAACTGTAAAAAGGTTCGATGTCAAGGAAAGCGAAACATGGATATAGACCGAAGATGCAAAACGGCTGTAGAGGAATCATTGTCATATTTTATATTGGTAATTATAATAACGACTGAACTACTGCACATTCGCATGAAGCAAAATATAAATATTTTAAGGAGGATGAGAATGATGTTGTGAAAGGTGCTATGTGGATTTTTTGTTCTGCAAAAAGAGCTAAGATCGGGAGCTGTCTGCTTTCATCAATACTTTCGCCTAAATGTCAGGATAAGTTTTGTGATTATAGGACGTGGAAGGATCGCAGAATGTTCTGGCCTGAAGAGGAAGAGATTTTCCATATTCAAATAATAGAATAGATCAACATCATCAACGTTGATTAAATGGGAAGAAGAAGAAAAAGAAGATAAGGGAGGAATATTCTTATCTAATACGAAGACGCTGAAGCATTAGCGTAATGATGGCGTCGTATAAACTATGTTTGGAATGGCCTTGGATCAAATTTAGGAATATTTGGCTGAATGCATACTGAATTAGTTATCTATTTTATTTAAATCGAGTTCAGGTGGGATGGGGCATTTTTTAAAAACATATTAATCAAATAGTTTGAGAAGAAATACGCATTGTGTACTAAGGAAGATTTGTCTAAATGAAGTTAGTGTCTTTCCTAGTCATTTTCTGTTGCTTAACAATTATTTTTTTTAACTGAGCCGAAGCAGAGCTGATTGGGAAAGGTAAGGGTTGTGAGCCTAACCACGAGAGGCCCCGACTTTCTGTTAATTCACTGGTGACAAACGAACTATTGTGACCGCTGAAAATAGAGCAGCTTAGTGTGTTAGTTCTTTTCTGTTCAAGGGGATACTAATGATGATACTAGAAAATGGGAAGTGAGGCGAACAGAGCCAAATATACGAGCAAGAGAACCAGACATTTAGCTAAATGTGAAAATGAAAAAGTATGAAAACACAAGGACTCAGGTTGTATCTGTGAGAGACACAAAGTAGAATCGACTCACTGAAAAGAAATTGAGATAAAGGTCCATGAAAGGAAATACAAATAATGGTACACTGCAAAAGACAAGGCAAAAATACTTCATAATCCTAGTCTTCGAAGTCAGAAGTTGATCGTATGTTCCAGATACTTACTTTCCCCACTGAGCTTCGCAGCTGGCTCTCTGAAAGAAGAAGAAGAAAAAGACATGACTTCACGTGAGATGTTGGCAGGGCCTTGCATACATTTTTTAAATCTGAGAAAACATTTACATTAACAAATTTTTTTTATTCAACCGTATTACTTTTGCTGTTTTGTTTAATGGCTTTATTTTCACCCTTTAGGGCTTCAGGACTGAGATTGGGAGTTTAAGAAAGCTGAACTTAGACTCATACAGTGTCACTGGTTATCACGTATGGGTTGAATCCTAGAAGACCTTTAATTAAGTAACAATTGAAACACACAGGCTTCTCGGTACAACTAGCGTCTCCTGACGGGGAATATTTGTAATTTACGTTCCTAATAACTTGCCAACAACTGTTTTCATGACTTTGCTCTCGAGTCAATTGTTTCTACTTGTAAAATAAATCTCCATTAATATTTTCAAAGTTGGCGGACGAAAGGTAGAATGAGATAGGCGTTTATGTCTCTCAGGAGATCTCACGTAACTCATCTGCGCGGAAAACCTTCCATTGCGAACTTAATCAGCTTTAAATTATTAGTATTGTGAGCAGCATTAGTAGATGTTATGGTCCTGTTCAGCATGGAATCCTATTTGAACACATAACAGACTATGCTCAAATAATAGGAACTGATAACATATTGTATATTAACCTTGGATGTTCATATGTTTTTTTGCATAATCTTAATCTTGTTACAGAGTCTGCTTACCAATTCACGTAGAAAAGAAAGAATCATCTCTGTTAATCTACCTGCAATACCCCAGATGCTCCAACAAGAAAGGGATCAACAGTTTTAAGGCCTGTCCACACTAGGAAACATTGTTTGCAAACTGTTTGCAAACAATGTTTCCTGTCCAGACCTCAGTTGAAACAATGTTCCAGACCTCAGTTGTCGGCAGGATGCTTTTCGGTGCAGTAGCTTCTTTGTATTTACTTGGCTATTTTAATACACTCGAGGAGGGATAAGAAAAAGAAATAGAGATCGTGAGGAAGTCTTTAAAAAAAGAAGCCTGTCATGCTGACTTAATTCTGGCGGAAATGAAAATAGATACATATGTACATATATACAGATGTACAGGTAAGGTGTAAGGTAAGGTACATACATAGTAGGTAAGGTAATACATAGTACATACATACACACAAGCACATATATATATATATATATATATATATATATATACATTGTACATGTGTATATAATACATTATACATGTGTTTATATACATATACACACAGAAACACTAAATGTTTTCCATTCTGGACGGGAAACAAATATGGGGTAAAAAGTGGTTTGCAAACAGTTTGCAAACTTTGCTTGCAAAACAATGTTTGCTAGTGTGGACAGGCCTTAACAACGAATCTCTCTACCAGTTCAGATCAGGATTGCCACCATTATCAACAGCTGCATTAATGTATAATTACCATCAACTGGAAACTATTAATGAAATCGAAATAGATGCTCAACCTTGAAAAAGGCTCTGTGGATAGTACTAAGTCAGCCTATCATCTTGAAACACTAAATGTTCGAACATGATCTAAACGAACTTATTTCGAATTTATGTTACCTACAGATAACTTCTTGCTGCTATTCAGCCAATGAGAGATACAGTTCTGGGTGTCTTGTTTTTGACTCACAAATCATGAAGAATAGTTTGATCAGGTCAGCTCTACCTCCCTACTGCAGCAGCCTTCCGAATGAGCTTACCTGCACACAAAGCTCCCTGGTGTGTTCAAACATTCCTGATCCCCTTTGCATCTCTTCATAGTGGTGTTGTGACATTCGTCAATATCTAGAAGTAGAATGCGCAGACTTAATTGTCGAATAATATAACTATACTCGGTTTTTTTCCATCTGTCCACCCGCCTGTGGTGTTTGCGTATGGTAACACTGCGTCTTGGGCTTTAGATAGTTACATTCAGCTTACATTCAACAATAATAATAATATCCTATTTCGAATATTAACGGTGTAATTCGCATACAGTAAATTATTAAAACACTTTTCAGTTGCAAATGTACACCCAGATATCCTTTAATTTACCTAAAACTTACATATAGCGTAACTATCTAAAGCCCGGGACGCAGTGTTACCATATGCAAACACCACAGGCGGGTGGACAGATGAAAAAAAAAAAAGAGTATAGGTGCTCACACCTACAACAGTTCCATTCACAAAATTCCCCAATTTAAAGGAAACTTAAGCAACCAGTGCATTTTCGCAGTCCTCTCTGCCGCCTGATGTTACACTTATAATCTCCTGTTATGAACCAAACAAAAACTTCTTTCAGTTTTCTTCTGAAGATTGAAAAAGAAACCCACAAAATCACTTTGTAACTTGTTTACTTTTAAGTATTTACATTTAGTTTTACTACACACTAAATGTAAATACTTAGAAGTAAACAAGTTACAAAGTGATTTTGGGGGTTTCTTTTTCAATCTCCTGTTATGTTCGTGGATCTGTCGACCAGCATTCAGCTCTGAGAGGTTCTAGTCTGTTGTTCGTACTGCTAACAACTCGCAGCATATTTTCATTATACACTACTCCTTTTTAATTAACGAAGTTAGACACAAGCGCGTTTATACTTCAGTAATTAACATAGTCATTGGCTTTTCCTGAGGCGGTTTTGCATAGAAATTTCTGTCTACAAAAAAAAAAAAAAAAAAAAAAAAAATCACATTTGACTTGAAGTTTTAAACGTTTTTTATTTATTTATTTTTGGCTCAATATTTGTGAATCTTAAAACTTCACGGTATTTGTGACAAAAAAAATCACAACTAGCCACGTGCAATAAACCTACTGATCTGATCTACTTATCAGGGCAGAGGCTGGTTGAAATCTACTCTAAGAAAAAAAAAAAAAAAAAACTGGATTCGATAGGCAGATGTGCAGCCGAGTCGGTAGCAACTTAACCTCTCTTGATAGTTCAATGGTCAAAGGTCACTGCACATCATTGTTTGCCAATCCAGGCGACAATTCGAACTGCATAGAAAGCGATGCACTTTTCAATTATAATCCCCCTGGATGAAAGCTACGGTGCAAGTTATTCCCGAGGTTTAGTAAATTTGATATTAAACAGCATCGTAGCTTAATATATGTTAATGTAAAAAAACGTCGCGGGGTATATGGATACATATGTTACACAGTTATGTATGTATATAAAACACCTGTAGTTCGGGCAAGGAACCCCGTAAATGCAGCCCCGAGAGACTTTGGGAGAATTCCTTATTAGTATGTTTTTCAATGTATTTGGAAATTTAAAAACATTAATATTAAAATTCTTGCAAAAACTTGAAATCCTCCGTAAAAGATCATTATATGGTAAAACAAGTACATTATCATTGTTAAAGGCCATTCTCGTAGTAACAGAATAAAAAGTTTGTTGTGCTTTTTGCAAAGCACATTCAACAAAATATTTAGGGTATTTTAATTTTTCCGATATGTTACAAATATTTTCAAACTCTTCCTGAAGAAATTCTGGGCTGCAGATACTATGCCAGGCTCTTAAAAACATGGAGGAAAAAGTAGCCTTCTTCACTTGATTGCTCTGGTTAGAATAATAATGAATGTATGAATTTACATTTGTAGGTTTCCTACACTGAATATTTAAAGACATTTAGAGTACGGTGAACATTTACATCTAAAAATGAAAGACAACCATCCCGTTCTTCTTCATAAGTAAAATTAATGGAAGGTACCAAATTGTTCAGTTTGAAAAGAAACGCATTTGCATTTTCGGTTAGAGACCATACGCAAAAGATATCATCAACATATCTAAACCACAGAACACCATAAGGTAAAATATTTGGTAAAAATCTTTTTTCAAAAAAATTCCATGTATAAATTACTTAAAACAGGCGAAAGAGGATTTCCCATTGCCAAAACAAATTTGTGTGTATAAAGTTTGTCATCAAAAGTAAAAACCGAATCACAAATGCAGAGTTTAACCAGTTCTAAAATGTTATGAGTGGACAAGGATAAATCATAATTATCTAAAAATTCAGATAGATATTCAAGCACGTCATTTACAGGTACTTTTGTAAATAGAGATACAACATCAAAGCTAATCATTTTAAACTTTAAATTATAGTTGTGCTATTTAGTTTTTCTGTCAGATCTACATTATGTTTAATATTAGAATTCGAAATGCTTTCTACTAAAGGTGTAAGAATATTAACCAGCCATTTTGAAAGCTTGAAAGTCCATGACCCAACAGAGCTGATAGTTGGTCTAATGGGGTTACCAGGTTTATGTGTTTTAACAAGACCGTACAAGTAAGGTAAAGTTGGAGATATGGTTACAAAATGTCTAATCAAATCTTTATTATTTTCTAAGATACTTTTGACCTTTTAAAATGAGTAAGCACACGTTCAGATGGACTTGAGGTCAGTAGATCGTAGGTATAGAAGTTCTGAATAAGTATACAGATTCATGGTGCGTTTTCCATTTATTGGTACGCTTCCATTCAGCCCTGTCTCTGGCTTTCTCAAGCAAGAAGGAATACACACAGACATCCTCCGCTCTATTTATACTGGCAGGATTGGCTTGGGGGTGTTGCCATATTTCTACACACAGACATCCTCCGCTCTATTTATACTGGCAGGATTGGCTTAAGGGTGTTGCCATATTTCTACACACAGACATCCTCCGCTCTATTTATACTGGCAGGATTGGCTTAAGGGTGTTGCCATATTTCTACACACAGACATCCTCCGCTCTATTTATACTGGCAGGATTGGCTTGGGGGTGTTGCCATATTTCTCATTTGCAGTGTTCGGTTTGCAAATTACAATGGGGTTATTAGTTGTTTACATAATATTGACATAATATGTAAGTTATTACATGTTAGGACTATGTAACAATACCAGTTCTATAATTTATTGATTTCTTCCTGCGTGGCTCCATTTGGCGTTGTTGACCTCTTCTAGTTCGAGCAGAAAGTAGAGAACAATCCACTTCCAACACTACACAGAGAAACACGACAAGAAACCATCATTACACACTTGATAAACAACATTAAAATAAAGAACACATGCAATTCTAGGGCTGAGAACTAAAAGGGCCAATGTCAAAAAATGGCCGATTGTAGTTAAGACCGTCACTAAACTAGAAATTTATCTCTGTTTCAGTGCTATAATGGCCAACGTTATAAGTTAAGCAATTAACTTATAAAAAAAAAAACTTTCGTTTGCTGTACTTACCTGAATTTTGATAAAGGAAGCAATATTTTAAATGCGTTTTTCTGAAAACATGGTTTTTATGACATTGGCCCTTCTAGTTCTCAGCCCTAGAATTCATATCGGGACATAACACTAACAGAGGCAGTTTTTATATCCACAAGCAAATCCAATTTGAATGCACAAACAGAAGCAGATCGTTCTCTATCTTCTGCTCGAACGAGAAGAAGGATCCGAGGTCAAGGTCAACAACGCCAATTAGAACTACACCAAAACACCACACAGGAAGCAATCAATCATTTTATTAGGGATACAAAGGCGTCCAGCGCTAAAATCCACACTCACCACATTTTAAAAAATAGAGAAAAAAAGGCCTTTAAATTTGCAAATTTAAAAAGGCCATAACTCTTATTTTTCAAGACATTTTCTTCAGGTTTGAATTTTTGGAATGTTTAGGACCCCAAATATATGATGTTATATATGAAAAAATATTAGACTGTGCACAATTTGATTGCCTGATTGTTTGTATGATTGATTGTAAAATTGATGAACAAAATTAATGCTGATGTTTACAAAAAGTACAGATTAAATAATGCAAAATTGAACCATATTCTCATCATCAAAATATACACTCACTTACACCATTCGAAAGAGGAAACGAAGGGGAATCGAGATGTACGATAAAATGCATTTCTCACTTTTGTGGTGAGTGTGGACGAGGCGCCTCATATGTAGAAATAGATTGTAGAATTAATACAGTCTTAAAATGTAATATCACAATAGGTCAATATTATGATAAACAACTACCCACCCCATTGTAATTTGTAAACCAAACATTGTAAATGAGACGTATGGCAACGATATACTTGCTATATCGTGATCCTACCGGTATGAATAGAGTAGAGAGGATGTCTGTATATATTTTAAGGGCTGCTCCGCTCCAGGAGCAAGAACCCGTGCTAGCACAAGACTGGTTGAATCTTAAACAACTCGCTTGAGAAAGCCAGAAACGGCTGAACGGACCGGAGCAATAAATGGGAAACACACTTGGAATCTGTATACTTATCCAGAACTGAAGAATTATTGAAAACAGAAATAAGGAAATATGAAAAAGTCTGCATCAAGAAGTCATTGCCGCTAAGGCGATTGTCTTTAACAAAAATTTTCGGAGAAACTCTGATATATATATATATATATATATATATATATATATATATATATATATATATATATATATATATAAATGTGTGTGTGTGTGTGAGAGAGAGAGAGAGAGAGAGAGAGAGAGAGAGAGAGAGAGAGAGAGAGAGAGAGAGATCGTTTGTGTGTACCATAGGCTTCCCAACAAGGACAAAATGTCTTATATATTAAGAAATTATGATTCACCCTCCAGTCAGTCGGAAATTAATACTGGTGATGCACAACATTATTTTTCTTTCCATCCTTGTGTTTTACATCAAACAATGTTGAATTCATCAAGAAAATCAGAGCAAATAATAAGGAAAAGAAGAAGAGGAAGAAGAAGAAGAAGAATGTCGCTGTCGAAGTGAAACCAATTTATCCTAAAACCCATTTCCTAATTGGGTAAGGGGCTAAGGGCGGCCCTCGAGGGACGATCACCCACCTTCGCAGAAGGCGAGCGTCCCTCGCATGTTGATCCTGACGTAGCCGCTCTTGCAGCTGCATCGGTGTCTGCCAGACGCGTCTTTTCTCGGAATGCAGTCGAATAAAGTGCTTGGGCAAGGATTGTCTTTACAAGGATCTGAAAAGAAGATAAGGTCTCATTTTTACTGTTAACTATTTATCCATGATTAACATTTATTTCATGATAACTGATTCCTGATTAAAGAAACGTTTAGACCTGGAGGAGAGACCCATTAGGCCTAATGACCTATTGGGAGAGAGAGCCTCAGCATACCTATACCTCCCTACTATAGACGAACCAAAATGTCGTGGAGGATGACGAGAGGTGTCATCAGAATGCTACATATTTGAATCTAAAAGTTTAGGTCTATTTCCCTTGTAGACAAAGGAAAAATCTCATCGGTAGCCTATATTAGTAAACCCGGATTAAGTTCTGTACTGTATGGTGCGAGATCAATCCCTCCACCGACAGTTTCGTTTCTTACTTTTTTTCCTTCTTTTTCTTCTCTTATAAATGATCATAAATAGTTTACATACATCTGGAATACTGGTATAGCTTCACGCGTCCATTCGTAAACTCTCGTCACATCGGTCTAGGGCTCGTCCCAGTTTCCCCTCGCTCTTTCCATTCTGAAGCAGCAAGAACACGCCTGCAAATACTTTTTTTTTTTTTACGGGGTGAGTCGAGTGAGTGACAATGTACTTACAACACGCTGTTATATATAGACGAAGATGAATGACCTAACGATTTTTATGGCTGTATAATAACGAGTTAAATTCTAATCATGCAAGCTGAAATTTCAAAGACGTGACCCCAATACCCGATAAAATCTTTCAGTAAGATCAACTTGGCTTATAAGGAGTTTGGAGGCAGTCTTATTCTGGGATAAGCAGAGCAATTAAAAGATTATGAATGTTTATCTCTTTTCAAATCTCTAGATCTGTATGCTGCAAAGAGTCAACCATACCTTGCCTTTGTGTTTCTTTGATAGACTATCGTTAAAGCATAGAAAAAGTCTTTTCAAGATCTATTTATCCTTTTAAATCTCAGCCTCGAGGTTGACTCCTTCTTTATGACTTTACCTGA
>NC_061103.1:707181-794031 GCF_015104395.2 Macrobrachium nipponense | reverse complement strand
TCGCTGATGTGGTTCCCGCTACTGGCTGTCCCTTCTGTGTTTACCGCTGCCGCTGTTCCTGCCGCTCCTGAGCTGGTTGCTGTTCCTGTCGCTCCTGGTTCCTGCGCCTGTCCATGCTGGTCCTGCCCATGGTGTGTCTTCCCCAACCAGTCCCAGGTCCTTCCGGACAGGTGCAGTCGGGCCGCCGTGTTGCTTCGGCAATAGGCCCGACTCTGGCCTGGATGGAGGACCTGACGACTGTCCTGCGTGAGCTGACGAAGAAGAGGAAGGTGTCATCTTCGTCTTCGTCTGCTGCTGCCTCTTCCCCTTCGACTTCTAAGGCCCATAAGCCGAAGAAGAAGAAGGCTGCCTCCCCCCCCTAAGAAGTCTCCTTCGGGAACTTCTAAGGGCCTGTCCCACCTCGGTGGGACGGGGGGTCCTTCTGCTGGTCCTCCTGCTCCTTCGGGAGGGGGGCCCGTCTCCCCTTCCGTAAGGAAGAGATAGACGGGGACCAGAGGAGTATCGGTTAGCTCTGGTACTTCCTCGCCTGGTGCTAGCGGCGATGCCGCTACGCCAGGTTCCGGCTCGGTCTCTCGTTCGCGGGAGATCCCGAGTGTACGCTCTCCCTCGGAGACCGTGCAGCCAAAGTTTCGGCGCCAGAGTTCGCTCGGCGCCAAGACCACGGCACGGAGCAGAAGGCTGGCGAGAACCGCTCAGGTGACTCTCGCCAGGCCAGCGGCCGCTCTCGCAGCGACCAGCTGGTAACCGGGGTTTTCCCCCTAAGAAGACTCCTTTGGGAACTTCGAAGGGCTCGTCACACTCCGGTGTGACGGGGGGGTTCTTCTGCTGGTCCTCCTGTTCCTTCGGGAACGGGGCCCGTCTCCCCTTCTGAGAAGAAGAAGAAGACGGGGACCAAGGGTGTGCTGGCTACCGCTGGTACACCCTCGCCTGGTCTTGGCAGCTCTGCTGCTAAGCCAGGTACCGGCTCGGTTTCTCGTCCGCGAGAAGTTTCCGAGTGTACGGTCTCCTTCGGGTGACAGTGCAGCCAAAGTTAAGACGCCTGAGTTCGCTCAGCGTCATGACCGAGGCACGGAGCAGAAGACTGTCGAGAGCCGCTCAGGTGACTCTCGCCAGGCCAGCGGCCGCTCTCGTAGCGACCAGCCGGTACCTCGGGTGGACGTGACGGTCTCTGACCGGCCATAGGTTGAGGCTGGGAAGAGGTCCCCCAGGTCCCCTCGACCGACGGTACCAGCCTCGGCTGGTACCAGCGGTTTGACGTGCCGCGAGGACGCTCACCGGTCTCACCGCGAAAGCGAGCTCTGCAGGTCACCTGACCGCGCCTCCCACAGGGACCGGGCGGATACGGTGACCAGCAGCAGCTCGTCTGACGCACGGGACCGGGGTCGACATGCTCAGTCGAGCCGCTCGCCACAGGTGAGCGGCACGGCCAGGCCTGCAGATCGATCCCCACCACGCGGGTTGGTGATCGGCTGCAGCCCCCCCACGTACGCTGGTCCTGCCAGCGAGCGGGGGGGGAGCGTCAGGTCTGTCTCTCCACTACCTTCAACTTCCTCGGGCTACACCGGGAAGAGCGAGGTAGCTAGGAGGGATCGTGAGAGGTGCGCCGCTCACGATCCCGTCACGACGCCGCACGTGCCACGTATGGTCTTAGGACCAACCAGGACGTACGCGCAAGTGATTGGAGGCGACCGTCAGGGGGGGGGAGGGGGTTTTTTGGGGGTAGCGTCAGTTCTGTCTCTCCGATACCTTCAACTTCCTTGGCATACGCCAGGAAGAGCGAGGTATATAGGAGTGATCGTGAGATTGCGCCGCTCACGATCCCGTCACGACGCCGCACGTGCCAGGTATTGTCTTAGAACCAGCCAGGACGTACGCGCAAGTGATTGGAGGCAACCGTCAGGGATCTGTTGCTGGTCCTTCTTCTGAAGGAGGAGGGTTTTGGGAGCTGCTCTTGTTGGAGGGACTGGACGATCCTACTTCTCAAGACGCTGTAACTTCCGAGATTCAGAGTAACTTTGCCCAGGTTATTGCACTGATTCGTCAGCACAACGACCTGGGGGAAGGATCGCCGCTCCACCAGCAGAGCCCGTCTCTGCTCGAGTCGTTTTGGGGCCCTCGAGAGGGAACCCAAACCGACGGTGGGTTTTGCCGCGATCGGAGCTTGCCGATTCTGTCTTGAACCAGAGTCTCTTGTCTCGGACAAGAAGGCTCTCTCAGTTCTGGCCGGTCGATCAAGCTACTTCCACCTCCTCTACTGCGACAGCGGCGTTTCTACGTGTCTTCGGACACCGTATTTAAATAATCTTTCGGTCCTCCTGAGAGGTATCGGCTCTCTCCTGTCAAGTGTCGATCAGCCCCACCCAGACGACGTTCACAGTGGCGGCAGACCCTTACCTACAGTGAGAGTTCGTAAACCCTCCTCGGGGAAAACGTTTTCTCCTGACGATACGTTTTTCCCAGACTCTGAGAGGCCATCGCCGCAAGGCGATGGCTGCTCCTACTCTTCTCCAACTGCTAGTTCCACTGGGAAGGCGAGCAAGTATCCAATTCCTCCCCCATTCCCTCTCTCCTTACGGCTACGAGGGAAAGGGGAGGGATCCTACAGAGATTTCTCTGTAGGATTCCACGTTGGGGACTGCGCTACCGGGGGGACCTTCGGGTCCTACCTGACGTAAGCCCCGGTCGTTGAGGAGGGATCCTGCCCCATTCTCGATTTCTACGGGAATCGAGAGGACCACCAGCCGATATCGTTTGACGAAGTCGGTGGGGGTTTCGCAGACTGCTTAGAATTCTACGGAATTTCTAGCGCATTCAGAGTTTCTTGCGATCTCCAAACACTTAGGCGAGACCACGGTCCAAAGTGAGCGAGACGAGAATCCCCGATATGTTACACGATAATCGGGAACCTCGCCTATGCTCGAATTCCTGGAATTTCTAGCATTAGGAAGAAGACTGCTGCTGAAAGAAGACTATCTCACAATAGGCGACCAACTGGAATAGAGAAGAACGGACGGGAATATTCCAGTTTGGCTTGAACTATCGTCTTAGTATTCTGTTCACCATTGAAGCTTTCCTTCGAGGAAGACTTCTTCACTCTCTTGATAGAGACCGAAGGTGGTCGATCTCCAATCCTTATTTTGTTTTCTTTAAGGAAAGAATTTAGGATGGAGATCGTTGTTCAGAATCCTACAAATATACTACGTATATTACCTCGCGACATGATTCTGCTAAGCAGTTGAATGGTCCGAGGGTAGGCGCATATCCTGGTTATTTACGGATTGCGACTTAGAACGAAAAGTATTCTAATTGAACTGCAAACTCGGGTTGCCTGCAACCTCCCAGGAGTTTCCAGTTTCAATTTTATATACTTATGGTGTTGTCACAACAACACCATTTAAGCTTTTATATTTACCGAAATTCGTTTCGCTAAATATAATTGCTCGAGCATATCTTTTTATGCTCGGTGGTTCTAGCCGAACACATTCCTTCGTGGAAAGGATACTTGGCAACTCAGGATGACGAGTCAGCGACAGCTACTGCGTATTGAATTGCCCGAGGCATTTCAGTACCAGCTGCCGCTTTGAGATAAACGGTTGTTATGTCTTTCTCACCTGCTTTGATTGAATACCAACCGTATCTCTGCCCAACAATCACGGACTTAAGTCTCTGATTAATGGGGATTCTCGCATACAGAATGACCATCTACTGCTGTGACGCTAGTATTCATCGTCTTCGGTATTGCGAGAATTTTAAACAGAGATATCTATTCGACTCTCATCTTTCTGTTTACCACACGGTAACAGAATTCTGTAATAGTCTCTTGCTGCATCGTATCTCGATAATGCGAATGATTTTTGCGGAATCTGAGTTTGTCCTCAAAATATCTTGTATTCGGAGGTGTGCAATTGTTCATTGTTCACCCCGGATTAGCAGATGTATTGAAAGACATCGCCTACTCCCACACCTGCCAGCTCTACTTCCAAACGTTCAGCCCATGAGAAGCAGTTCTTCAGGCGGCTCTCCCCCCCTGTGTTTCATTACTGAAGAACGCCCGCTTTCACTGCACACCGGACAGCAATGAAATGGCGGTTAGCGTTTCAGTCATTTGTAAGCACAGGTTAGAATCTTGAGATTCCTTCTCTCGATTCAGCTGGAAGACGTAGGTTGCATCATTGCCTACCTTCGTCTTCAACGTCCACATAGTGTTGTTTCTCCTTAAGCTGAGATTCAACGTCTATGAGATTTTCTTGCCATCAGGGACCTCGGTCTTTTGAAGGCAATTGACTTTCGCCTTTTGAGCTTATGCATTAAGAGAATCATCGCCGCGCCGTCCGGCATCGGTGACTAACAAATATTATTTATTTGTTTGGTCTCTCAGCATAACTCTTTAAAGGGCGAAGGTCACATGACTTACCCGGATGCTTGGACAACTTGCCGATTCCGAAACAGTCAGTCGGCAGCTGTCAGAGCGCCCGAGTCAGTACGAACTATGCTGTGGACTTAGTTCGGTTGTTCCAGAGCAATCATTACTTCGTCTTAATAGCTTGTCAGTATGATACTGTACATAACCAAAGTCGAGAAGAGGGATAGGTTCATACGACTATTCCCTTCTTTTCGTCTTAGGTAACTGCATGACTTCTCTTGAGAAGTCAAGCACAAAGGGATGGGGATTTGTGACGCTCGATTTCGTACCGATCTTCGTAGCGAAGACTCAGAACCCTTCGGTAACTGACGATTGGTTCGAGTCCTTCACAATACCCTCCCTAAATGGACTTCACCGCCTCCGATACGAAGGCTAGTGCTGCTTTGTCCTGTGAAGGCGCGACGGGAGCTGTCTGAAGAAACTCGACACCCAGGATGAGTGTGGACGCCTCTTCATCATTCTCTCGCGTTCCGCAAGAACTTCTCCGTGGCGCAGGTAATGAAGGCAGGTGCGCCTGGTCCAACCGGACCGCATGCACCTCCTTCTACCTTCAGGATATTGCCCACAGTTCCTTGGATCTTTTTCCTTGGGAACCGTGGTGGTGCTCAACACGTTGTGTAGTTAACCCAGACCCTCGCTGGCTGAACAGCATCGAGTCCTGGTGTGACCGTAAGAATGGATGAGGAATGAGAGTGTGACTGGCTCCTCTTCCCATCTTTTTCTTCCCTCTACCTCTGGGTAGAGGGACACGGTCGTCACCCTTGCTGGGTAAGGACCGAGATGCAGGTGAGCTACTCAATAGAGCACCATCCTATCCCCTTTCAGTAGGGATAGGAGTAAATATCCACCACTTCCTCCAACAAGGGGGAGGAAGTGGATGCCAACTTGAGACAACCCATCATTTTATGATTGTCTCTTGCAAACAGGAACAAGTTCTTGCTTGCTGGTACGAAGAGATACGCTTGCCTCTCTCTTAGTACTTGGCCCAGAGGTCTGACCATTGATCCTGCGGTGCACACCCCGATCAATCGGACAGAGGTTTGGATCCCTCCCTTGCTCTTACGACCAGGGAGGCACTCCAGGGTTGACGACACCAGTCTGTTCACCAAAAAGACTCAGATTCCTCCCACCAAGAAGTGAGTCTTCCTATTGTTAAAGGACCGAGGGTTTGTATACGTATCGGAACAAATGACAATTTGTCGAAAATTGCATTTTTCCTAACTATACAAACCTGAGGTCCTTTACATATAGTCCCACCTCATGCCACCCCTCACTCTGCAACTTTTTGCATGGGCCTAAAGCAAAAGTGATTCTTCACCTCGGGCGCGCGCGCGCAGCGTTCGCACGATCGGACAAGCAGTTAACTACCGTTCTCCCCTTGTTCGAAGCTTACGACCGTCCCAGCTGCCGCTAGTTACCTTCCTATTGATAAAGGACCTCAGGTTTGTATAGTTAGGAAAAATGCAATTTTCGACAAATTGTCATTTTAATGTTATACTCTTTGCATAAATGTGTACAGCCATGAACAACCGAACAAGAAACAACTTTTTGTTCCGACACGGCATACAAACCTTCGGTCCTTTTACAATAGGAAGGTACTAGCGGCAGCTGGATAGGTCGTAAGCTTTCGAACAAGGGGTTGGGTTTCGGTAGTTAAACTGCTTGTCCGACAGGCGCGCGCGCGAACTGGGAGGTAAACAAATCACTTTTGCTTTCGGCCTCACAGCGAGTGGACGTGTGTGTTCTACGCTCTGCCCGCTTCTCGTCGTTTGCTTTCCCTTGGTTGTATGGTTGTGTTTGTGTTGAGTAATCATTGTAAGTACAATCATTCCCTTTCTTTTTTCATCATTGTGATAATTAAGCTGATCAATTATGGAGTCTCCACGCCCCGCTACCCGTCCGGAGATTGTGGGCCCGGGTACCGAAGGGCGTAAATGCGGTAAGTTCCGCTCCTTCCCCCCAGAAATTGATCCCCATATTTTGTGCGCTCAGTCGTGTCGGGGCGCGAATGTACCCGAGCCGAGCCCCCCTGTGAAGTATGTATGTCTTGGTCGAGCGGCAGTGGGGCTTGTACGAAGGTAGGAAGAAGCGAAGGCCTGCAAAGGAGTCGTCGGAAAGCTCTCCCGCGACTCCTTTGGTTACGGACACTTCGTCTTCTTTCCTGCCGCCCGCTCAGCTCCCACGTTTGGCGCCTTCCCCTTCGGGGGGGTTCTAGGTCCTTCTCCTCACCGATCTGTCGAGTGTGGAGGAGTGGCGCGAGATACCCCGACGTTGAGTTGTATTCTGGGTCCTCTATCCGTTCGTCTACATCGCACGGACGGGTAGAGGATCCTGCTAATCACCCGACCTTTGCTTCCCTCAGGTGCTGTTGCCGCGAAGGACGACCTCGGACAGGTGTGGGCATCGTTGGGTCTGAAGGGCGTGCCGAGTGTCCAGGGGCTGCTCTACCATCTCGCTGGCTCTGTGGCGGTCACGCACGCTACGGTGACGACCACTACCACGACCCTGTCAACTCCTGGCTATGCTTCTCCTCATAACCTGGGTGTAACACCCTGCACGCGGTTCTCTGTTACACCAACCTACATCGGCTGCGGGGGCCAATCGCCGTACCACGGGGGAGTGTGATGCCGCCCGCTGGGTTTGCCGTGCTGCCTCGACCGGACTTCGTGTGCCCCGAAGAGCTCGCCCTGGACCTCCCCCACCAGTACCTAGGATGTCTGTGCCGCTGGTCCGTCCACCTGGTCTGCCTGTACAGCCTGCCGTACCTGCCGTACCTGCCCAGCCGCTGTTTACAGACGTGATGTTGCCGACCACTGCTGCCGTTCCTGTATCTGTTCCTGCCGTCTCCACTGCTGTTCCTGTGATGCCTGCACCTGCTGACGTTGTTCCTGTTCGTGGCGCCGCTGCTCCCGATGCCGATCTGTTCGGACAGGTGCGTCCGGGCCCTGTTGCCTCGGCAACAGCAGCCCCGGCTCCGCCCTGGATGACAGTTCTGACATCGGTCCTGAGGAAGCTGACGAAGAAGAAGAGGAGAGGAGGAAGGTGTCGTCTTCATCGTCTTCTTCGTCGTCGTCGTCGTCTGCCGCCTCTCCCCCGTTCATACTTCTAAGGCTCCAACAGCCTAAGAAGAAGAAGGTCGCCTTCTCCCCCCCCTAAGAAGTCTCTTCGGGAGCTTCTAAGGGGCCCGTCTCGCTCCGGTGAGACGGGGGGTTCTTCCGCTGGTCACCCTGCTCCTTCGGGGCAGGACCCGTCTCTTCTTCCGCAAGGAAGAAGACTACGGGGACCAGAGGGGTGCCGGCTAACACCGGCACTTCCTCGCCTGCTGTTAGTGGTTCGACCACGGCAGCAGGATCCGTCTCGGCCTCTCGTTCGCGAGAGGTACCGAGTGTACGGTCGCCCACCAGCGACCGTGCAGCTAGGAACCAGACCTCTGAGCCAGCTCAGCGTCAGGTTCGCGGCACAGAGCAGAAGACTGGTGACAGCCGCTCACGCGACTCTCACCAGACCAGCTCTCGCTCTCGCGGCGACCAGCTGGCTACCCAGGGCTGACGTGACGGTCCACGACCGGCCACGGGCTGAGGCTGGGAAGAGGTCTTCGCCGGCACCAGCCACGGCTGAGGCTGGGAAGAGGTCCCCCCGTTCGCCGCACCAGCCCACGGCTGTACCAGCGACGTTGACGCGCCATGAGGATACTCACCGGTCTCTACCGTGACAGTGGAGCTCGCGGTCGCCTGGACCGTCACTCTCACAGAGAGCGATCGGTACGGCCACCAGCACCAGCTCTTCTGACACGAGGACCGGTGGGGGCGCTGTGCTCAGTCCAGCCGTTCTCCACAGCGAGACGGCTCGACCAGGCCTGCAGCTCGATCGCCTGCAGTCCTCCAAGCCCACTGGTTCTGCCAGCGAGCGAGGAGGAAGCGTCAGGTCTGCCTCTCCCATACCTTCAACCTCCTCGGGTTACACCGGGAGGAGCGAGGTATTGAGGAGTGATCGTGAGGGGTGCGCCCCTCAGGATCCCACCACGACGTCCTACGTACCAGGCACGGTTCTCGGACCGGCCAGGTCGTATGCACAAGTGTGGCGTGGAGACCGAGAGGGGTTCTGTCGCTGTTCCCCCCCTCGAGGGGGGAGGATCTCGGGAGCTGCTCCTGTTCGAGGGGACTGGATGGTCCTACTCCACAGGATGCAGGTCACTCCTGAGATTCAGAGGAACTTTGCCGAGGTAATTGCGCTGATTCGTCAGCACAACGACCTTGGGGAAGGATCGCCGCTCCCACCATCCGAGCCCACGTCCCGGCTCGAGTCGTTCTGGGGCCCGAAGAGGGAACCCAGACCGACGGTGGGTTTGCCGCGGTCTGAGCTTGCCGACTCAGTGCTGGACCAGGTAGAATCTCTTGTCTACGGGCAGACGGTTCTCTCAAGTCTGGGCAGGTCGAGCAAGCTGCTTCCACCTCCTCTGCTGCGACAGCGGCGTTTTTACGTACCATCTGAGGGACAGATGCCGCCCAAACAGGTGAACCAGGAGTTAGCCAGGCTAACGCCGGGTGTGTCTCTGCAGCAGCTCCTGTCCAAGAACCTATGGTTCTCGCAGCAAGAGGCACTCGGCCTGGAATCCACTGCCATGGCAGCTTTCCAGGCGTCTCCTGGATAGATCTGTGGTCCCTCACAGTATCTAAGGTCGCAGCCAACTCCGGTGGGAATTTCTCCCGAAGATGACTCGGCCTTTAGGAGACTTTTGCCAGTCTGGGGGAAGAGCCATCTCCTTCTTGCCCACCAGACGGTAAACCTGTGGGCCAACTGGTTCTCCGACGTAGGGACGCTGTCCTACTCGAGTTTCCAGGGCGGGCTGGGCGTGAAGGGTCATTGGGCGGACCTTCGCAACGGACCAATTACGGAGTTCCACGTCTCTCTTCCCAGGAGAGAGCTGGTGGACGCTGCGGTGGACAGACGGCGCACTGACGACAGTTACCGTCTGGTACACCAGGCAAGTTCGAAGGCTTCGGGCAGCCCTCGAACTGCGGCCAAGCCAAAGAGCTCGGCTAGCGCTTCCACGGTGGCTAAGACGGTAGTCGCGTCGAAGCCCCGTGGAAAGACTGTCTTCTTCGACTTCTGCAAAGGGGAGCCGTAACCAGCCCTCCTCCCAGCCCTCCTTCTCCCGAGGAGGCTCTGGGATGAAGTCGAAGTAAGGGGGGAAACGCTAGGGACGGCGTTCCCCCTCACCTGCTGCCGAATGTGGGGGGGGTGCCTGGCCAGCCATTGGGCAACTTGGCAGTGCTACGGCGACCGAGACCTGGATTGTAGATGTCCTTCGGAAGGGATATCTATTACCCTTCAAATCTCGGCCACCCCTCACCTCCAACCCGGTCCAACAGCAGTCGTACGTTCCAGGGTCATCGAAGGACGTAGCATTGAGACAGGAGATCAAGACCATGCTGAGCAAGAGAGCTGTAGAAATAATCGTCACGGATCAGTCACCGGGCTTTTACAGTCGACCTCTTCCTGGTGGAAAAAAGTCTACGGGAGCTGGCGCCCGGTGATAGATCTCTCTCCCCTGAATCGGTTTTTTGTTCGCCAGACCCGGTTGGGCACGATGGAGACGGCACGTTCGTGCTCGGACTCCATCAGGGACGAGAACGATTTCCATGCTTTCAGTAGGACTTGAAGGATGCGTATTTCCAAATACCCATTCATCAGTCCTCCAGAAAGTACCTCCGCTTCATCCTCGACGGGACGGTGTACCAATTCAGGGCACTTTGTTTCGGTCTCTCAACCGCCCCACAGGTGTTCAACGCCGAAGTGTTCACTCTGGTGTGCTTGGGCCCATTCGCACGGGATACGTCTGATGAGGTATCTCGACGATTCGGTTAGTCCTGGCGAGCTCCTGCTCGCAGTTGCTACAGGACAGGGATCGACTACTCGAGTTCTGTCGCGATCTGGGGATCGTTGTGAACTTCGAGAAGTCCGATCTCGAGCCCAAGCAGAGGATGAAGACAGTACCTGGGGTATGCTGATCGACATGGTAGCAGGGCGAGTCTTCCCCGCAGACTCGCGGATCAGCAGATTCAGGAGGCAGCCAACCAGTTCCTGTCTCGGCAGGAACAGGTAGCTCAGCGATGGCAAGTCGTGATCGGACACCTGTCGTCACTCGAGAAGTTAGTCCCCTCACGGGCGTCTTCACCTGCGGTCTCTCCAGTGGAGACTAAAGGAGAGTTGGTCACAGGCGACGGATCCCCCAAGCTTTCCAGTGTCACTGACACCGGAGGTGAGGCAGGACCTAGCCTGGTGGCTGGACGACAGGAACCTCTTAAGAGGAGTACCTCTGCGCACTCCCCCCCCCCGGACATGCAGCTGTTCTCAGACGCATCGACCGAGGGATGGGGCGCACACCTGGAGGAGTTGCTGACTTCAGGAGTGTGGGACGAGAACGACAAGCACCTTCACATCAATGTACTGGAACTCAAGGCAGCGTTTCTCGCTCTCCAAGAGTTTCAGGACCGCTTGATGGGACACTCAGTGGTGTTGATGTGCGACAAACACACGGTAGTGGCCTACGTCAACAAACAGGGGGGCCTAGTGTCTCTCCCGTTGTACCAGTTGACTCGGGAGGTGCACGAGTGGGCTGAGGCACACTCAATAGAGCTGTTGGCACGCTACATTCCAGGGAAGAGAAATGTAGTAGCAGACACGCTCAGCCGTCGGGATCAGGTATAGGGACCGAGTGGTCTCTACACCAGGAGCTGGCGGGAAAGCTTCTTCGACTGTGGGGCCTCTCTGTCGACCAGTCGTGGATCTGTTCGCCGCCCGGCACAGAAAAACTTCAGGTTTTCTTCTCAGCCGTGCCGGACCCATGGGTCAGCTGCAGAGGACGCTCTTCAACACCCGTGGGACAACCTCTTCGCCTATGCCTTTCCCCCGTTCAGCCTGATTCGCAAGGTGATCAGTCGAGCACTGGTCACCCCGAATCTCAGGATGATCCTGGTGGCTCCCAAATGGCCACAGGCCATTTGGTATCCGGACCTGCTGGCTCTTCTCGCAGGAGAACCGAGAGAGATTCCTCCTTGGCACAACCTTCTCGCCCAGCACACGTCGAGCGGTACCACCAAGCAGTCCAGTCCCTACGACTTCACGGCTGGCTGTTATCCACCATCTCTGCGAACGAGAGGCTTTTCTCGTAGCGCAGCAACAGAGATGGCTGGAAACGTCCGTCAGTCCTCTGCAGCTGTGTACCAGGGGAAGTGGGCGTCTTCTGTGGTTGGTGTCGTAGACGGGGTCTATCTCCTCTCAGAGCCACTCTTCAGCAGGTAGCGGATTTCCTCGTGTTTCTTCGCCGAGAGAAGCTCCTCTCCAGTCCCCACAGTCAAAGGATACAGAGCCGCCCTGGCTCTCGTCCAAATGAAACTGAGGGATTGGACATCTCGAACTCGTTCGAGATCTCCTTGCTTATGAGAGCTTCGAAAGGTCTTGCCCACCCAGGGAACTCAGGCCCCATGCGTGTTGGGATGCGACTCTCGTCCTTAGGAGTTTGACTCGAACACCCTTCGAGCCACTCCGAGAGTCGTCAGACAGGGATCTGACCCTCAAGACCCTCTTCTTGCTGGCCCTGGCATCGGCGAAGAGAGTAGGGGAACTTCATGGTCTTTCCTATGATGTACGACACTCCAGGGATGGGGATCTGTGACGCTCGATTTCGTCCCGAACTTCGTTGTGAAGACTCAGAAACCGTCGGTCCCTGACGACAGGTTCGAGTCTTTCACGATTCCCTCCCTAATGGACTTCACCGATAATGATGCGGATGAGATGCTGCTTTGTCCTGTGAGGGCGCTACGGCGCTATCTGAAGAAAACTCAACACCTCAGGTGGCCTGAGTGTCGACGCCCTCTTCGTTAGCACCGGGGTGGTAACCAAGAAAGAAGTATCCAAGAACACTCTTTCATTCTGGCTGCGTGAGGTCATCAGGAGGGCGTATGAGGCTGATGGTAGTGACGACATCCGTACGTCCCGTCCGAGAGCTGATTAAGTCAGAAGTATGGCCCCTCGTTGGCGTTTCGTAGAACTTCTCCGTGGCGCAGGTCCTGAAGGCAGGTGTCTGGTCTAACCAGACTACCTTCACCTCCTTCTACCTTCGGGATATTGCCCACAGGTCCTTGGATACCTTTTCCTTGGACCGTGGTGGCTGCTCAACAAGTTGTCTAGCTAACCAGACCCTCGCAGGCTGAAACAGCATCGAGTCCTGGTGTGACTGTGCGGATGGATGTGAATGAATGAGATGTGACTGGCTCCCTCTTCCCGTCTTTTCCTCCTCCTCTACCTGTGGGCAGAGGGCCACGGTCGTCACTACGCTGGATGAGGACGAGATGCAGGTGAGCTATATGACAGAGCCCCATCCTATCCCTTTCACTAGGGATAGGAGCAGAATATCCACCACTTCCTCCTACAAGGGGGGGGAAGTGGATGCCTACAAGAGACAAACCCATGACTTTATATTTGCTCCTGTACAGGAACAAGTTCTTACATTGCTGGTACGAAAGACGATACGCTTGCCTCTCTCTTAGTACTCGGTCCAGAGGTCTGACCATTGATCCTGCGGTGCACACCCCGATCAATCGGACAGAGGCTTGGATCCCTCCCTCGCTCTTACGACCAGGGAGACTTCCAAGGTTGGGCGAACACCAGTCTGTTCACAAAAGACTCAGATTCCTCCCACCAAGAAGTGAGTCTTCCTATTGTAAAAGGACCGAAGGTTTGTATGCCGTGTCGGAACAAATGACAATTTGTCCAAAATTGCATTTTCATACAATCAACTTACCTGTCAGATATATACATAGCTAAGACTCCGTCGTCCCCGACAGAAATTCAAATTTCGCGCCACTCGCTACAGGTAGGTCAGGTGATCTACCGGCCTGCCCTGGGTGGCAGGACTAGGAACCATCCCCGTTTTCTATCATATTTTCTCTGTCGCCGGTGGTATCAACATTGTTGTTATTACCTCCTGACTTGGATTCTTTTTTCAACATTTGATCAACGTTTTTCGGCTTTTTGGTGACGTATTTGGATCGTGTTTTGGCATTCGCTACTGTGGACTGTTTTTGGAATAACTCTTTTGGATTTTCTCAGTATGTCTGATTCTAATGTGAGTGTGAGAATGTGTGTGAATGTAGGCTGCAGGGTGAGGATACCGAAAGCTTCGGTTGATCCTCACACTGTATGCCGTAAATGTAGGGGGGTTCAGTGTTCTGCTATTAACACTTGTAAGGAATGCGAGGGTTTGAATGCAGAAGAATGGAAGACTTTGACTTCTTATTTGAAGAAGTTAGAGAGGGATAGAGTTAGACGACTGAAAGGTGTGAATTCAAGCCTATTGAGCCTTTCACTGAATAATCTAAAACCCTACTACTGTAGATTCTCCCTATAAAATAAATCTCATTCTCAGAGTGTCTTTTCGGATTCGCATCGGAAAAGGTCGCCAATCTGAAAGCGACTATTCGAGACATGAAGTCCAAAATGGCGGACTCGAAAGGTAAGGCTAGTGATAGTGAACATTTTAGTGAAGTGAGTCCTATCAGTGTTGTGGAGGGGGCGTTTGATCGTCCCTGCGGCGCTCCCAGGCCTAGACCTCTTCCAAGCTCACATGCCCAGAGGGAGAAGGAAAGTCGAAAGCCTTAAGGAGGTCGTGGGGAATCCCAACGGTCAGACGTCCCTTCAGCTAGCTCTGCTTCATGGCAGCCAGCTCAAGGGCGCTATAGAAAAAGCGTCCTTCGCGAGTGTTTCTCGTCCTCTCCCTCTCCCTCACCTAAACGAGGGTGGAAGGAGTCGAACTTTTCGAGACCGCTGAAGCGTCATATGAAGCAAGACATTGATTCAAGCCCGGAGCGCTTCTCGGATGACGCCCCGTCTGCTATTAAGAAGGCGAAGGTGGCGTCAACGTCATCTGACGCTTATGAGGAAGTACCCCATCATGCTTCTTCCCCGAGTGATGACGAGAGGCGTCATGCACTAGATGTAGGAGAAGCGTCAAGAAAGATTATTATATCGGTTCAGGAACAACTGTCATCTCTTGTGGGAGTTTTAGCGCCCCGTCGGAAGGACGTGACGCTTTCAATTAAGAAGTCTCGTCCTCTCGCACCTGCTCGAAAGACGTCTTTTAGAAGTGAAGCGTCAATTCAAGCGGATCTTAGACGTGACGCTCCGTCCAAGATTGTGACGCCGAGTAGGAAGCCCTTAGAGAGCGAAGCGTCTTCCAGACGCGAAGCGTCATCAAGACGTCAAAACAAGAGACGTCATACATGACGCTCGGAGAGCGGGAAGCGTCATACAAGACGTCTTCTAAAGCGCGAGAGAAGCCGCAGGTTGTGACGCCTTCCAAGTCGATCAAATCGGGGAAAAGGAAAGACTTTCATTCCCTTAGCCCCTCTCCGATCAGGAGTTTGTCTCCTCCAGAAGAGGAAAGTTCTGAAAGGAGAACAGAAACTCAGGATTATCACGAGTTGGAGCAAAACTCGGATGATGACGATCATGGAAGAGAGGGCTTGTCCAACTATAAGGTGTTGACTACCCTGCTTCTGGAGGAATACGGAGACGAGTTGACTCCGGCTGCTCCTCCTTCTCCGCGTCTCGCTCTTTTCGAGTGCGAAGGCGAAGAAGCCTTCGTCTTTTCTGAAGATGAAGCCCACCATCTCGATGAAGCGGGCTTTTACACGCCTTAGACGCCTGATGAAGTCGAAGTGAAAGACTTAGTCAGGACAGTATTTTGCATGCCTCCAGCAAGGTTAGCTGGGAAAAGAGGCATATGGTACAAGACGGGGGAGGATTTGGGTATCGCTCTCCCTTCTACTACAGAGGCAGACTTTTCGACGTTAGTTGACGCTTCAAGGCGTCCAAGTCTTAATTCTGCTCGCATTACATGGAGTATTTCGGAACTGGATCATCTCCTCAAGGGACTTTTCCATGTATTGGAAGTCTTCAACTTCTTAGATTGGTCCTTGGGGTGGATGTCCAAGAAAGCTCACGATTCGCAGGGAATCGAACCTGAAGCCCTGTTATGCATTTTGTCTTTGCATCGAAAACAAAGCAGTACAGGATGATCTTTGGAAGTCTCTTCATTATTTGGAGCAGGTCTTTTGAAGAAAAGGACAGTGTATGGCGCCTTCTTAACAAAGGCAGTCTCGACATGCTCAGAGGGCAGCTCTACTATATGCACCTCTGTCGGACTATTTTGTTTCCCTTCTAAGTTAGTGAAGGACGTAGCTCACTCTTTAACTGAGAAGGACGACACAGGATCTTCTGACGCAGTCAGCTAGGAAGAAGAAATAAAAACTGCTTTAGTTTCGGCACAAGAAAGAACCTAGCACTTCTATGCAGCCCTTTCGAGGTGGTCCGATCTCCAGACCTCCCGCGAGAAGGAAGGCTCCAGAGAGAAGAGGTAGGTCCGCCTTTCGTCCCTTTAAAAAGGGAAAATGAAACATTTCTCCTCCAAGCACCAGTAGGTGCCAGGCTCCTGGGATTCGTGGAGGCCTGGACACTGATAGACGGCAGACGCGTCTTCACTAAATATCATAAGGAAGGGATATCGTATCCCTTTCCTGAATTACTCCGCCCCTAACATCAATACCAAGGGAACTATCAGCCAAAGTACAAGGATCCTGTGCTGAGGGATACTCTTCGATCGATGGTGGAACAAATGTGGGACAAGAGTGCAGTAGAACTAGTACGGATCAAAACTCCCCGGGGTTTTACAATCGCCTTTTTCTAGTGGCGAAAGCCTCGGGAGGCCGGAGCCACCAGACTAGACGTCAGCGCTCTGAACAAATTTGTTCAGAAGGAGAAGTTCTCCATGGAGACTTCTGCTTCAGTCCTAGCGTCATTACGACAAGGAGATTGGATGGTGTCTCTAGATCTCCAAGACGTCCTACTTTCACGTCCCGATCCACCCTTCGTCGAAGAAGTACCTCCGTTCATGACGGGGGGAAGGATCTTTCAGTTCAGAGCCTTGTGTTTCGGCCTGTCCACAGCTCCTCAGGTCTTCACAAGCCTGATGAGGAATGTGGCGAGATTTCTTCATCTCAAAGGAGTGAATGTCTCGATGTACCTAGACGACTGGCTCATCAGGTTGCCAGATCGGAGAGACAGTGTTTGGAGGACCTAAAGTTAACTCTGGATTTGACCAAGGCGTTGGGATTGCTGGTGAACCTCGAGAAGTCTCAGCTGACCCCCAGACAAGACCTAGTCTATCTGGGATTCGGATGGATTCTCGGGGTTTTCGAGTTTTTCCTTCGCAAGAGAGAACCGCAAAAGGTTGAGGATAATCTCTCTCTTCTTAGAGAAGCAGCAAACGTCAGCGAGGGGAATGGTTTGAGCCTTAATGGGGGACGCTTTCCTCGCTGGAACAATTCTTCCCTCTCGGAAGACTTCATATCCGTCCACTTCAATTCTTCCTCAAGAAGTCTTGGAGCTGGGAAAACAAAAACGGACAACTGTCGGACGTTTTTCCCATTCCAGTGGAGGTAAAGGCACACCTACAGTGGTGGTTGCTACCTCTGGAAGAGAACAAAGGAATCTCTCTAAGAACACAGAACCCAGACCTAGTGTTGTTCTCCGACGTCGGAGACAGGGTGGGTTGGGGAGCGACATTAGGCTCGGAGGAAGTGTCAGGCACCTGGGAACCAGCACAGGTGTCCTGGCACATGAAAAATTGCAAAGAGCTCTTCGCCGTACACCTGGCTTTGAAGAGCCTAGAAACCTCTGGTGAGAGACAAGATAGTGCAAGTAAACGTGGACAACACCACCGCACTTGCCTACATTCGGAAACAGGGAGGGACACACTCCTCGTTCCTTTACGAACTCACGAGGGACCTATTACTTTGGACGTCTCACAGGAACATCTCCCTGCTGACAAGGTTCGTACAGGGAGTAAGGAATGTGAGGGCGGACAGGCTCAGCAGGAGGAACCAGGTCCCTTCATACAGAATGGACTCTGCACGAGGAAGTGTGTCTCGATCTCTGGTCTCTGTGGGGAACTCCTCATGTGGATCTCTTCGCAACATACATTTCAAAAAGGCTCCCAGTGTTTTGCTCGGTCGTGGAAGACCCAAGAGCAATTATGGTAGACGCCTTCCTGCTAAACTGGTCTCGAGTGGACGTTTACGCTTTTCCCCCTTTCAAAATCCTGGGGTTAGTATTGAAAAAGTTTGTGGCGTCAAAAGAGACGAGGATGACTTTAATAGCCCCCTTTTGGCCGGCCCAGGAATGGTTCACGGAGGTGGTAGAGTGGATCGTAGACTTTCCAAGATCCCTACCAGAAAGGACGGATCTTCTCAAAACAACCACACTTCAAGAGGTACCCATCAAAACTCCCCGCTCTCGCTCTGACTGCCTTTCGACTATCGAAAGACTTGTCAGAGCGAGAGGCTTTTCTCGCGAAGTGGCAAGCGCGATCGCGAGAGCTCGCAGAACCTCCACTACGAAAGTATACCAGTCGAAGTGGGAGGTCTTTAGAAGGTGGTGTAGAGCCAAGAAGTTGTCCTCCTCCTCTACATCTATAGCGGAAATTGCTGATTTCTTGCTATTCCTGAGAGTAAAATCATCTAGCCGTATCCACAATAAAGGGATACAGGAGTATGCTCGGCTGTATTCAGGAACAGAGGTTTAGATCTGGCAAATAACAAAGATCTCCACGATCATCATTAATCTTTTGAGACTTCAAAGTCTTCGGAACCAGTACCTCCGAACTGGAACTTGGACGTAGTCCTCAAATATCTGTCTTCGGATAGATTCGAGCCTCCGCATCGAGCATCATTTAGAGACATAACTAGAAAATGCCTATTTCTTTTATCGTTAGCGACGGCAAAAAGAATTAGTGAGTTACAAGCTCTGCAGGATAAAGTAGGATTCAAGGGAGACTCGGCGATTTGCTCGTTTAAGACTCTGTTTTTAGCGAAAAAACGAGAATCCCACGAATCCCTGGCCTAGGTCATTCGAAGTCAAAGGAATGTCTAGTCTCGTAGGCAGAGAAGCAGAGAGGTCTCTATGCCCTGTTAGAGCTCTGAAGTTCTATCTTCAGAGGAAGCGTCAGTTGGGAGGCTCTAGACAAGGTCTTTGGTGCGCGGTAAAAGACCCCACAAGACTGATGTCAAAGAATGCTCTAGCGTTCTTTGTAAGAAACGTCATTACGGACGCTCATAAGGTCTGTCCTGACGAACAATTACAACTACTGAGGGTAAAAGCTCATGAAGTAAGAGCGGTTGCGACGTCTCTCTCGTTTTATAAGAATATGTCGCTTAAAAACATTATAGATACGACATATTGGAGATGCAACTCAGTATTTGCATCTCATTACTTGAAAGACGTGCGGAGTTTTTGTGACGTATGAGAAGTGCTTTTCTCTAGGTCCTATCGTATCGGCAGATACGATTCTGGGTACGGGAGCCGACACCAATCCTTAAATGTATATACTGTTCTTCTGTTTGGATATGGTCGAGAATCTCTTCGAACAATGGAGGATTCAGGCTCGCACGGGCGGCCGTCTATGTTGTTCATAAGAGAATTCTCGTCATATCCAATTAGTTGAGTATAATTTTTTTTTTGAAAAATTATGTATGTGCGTAGTGGTTTTGAGTTACGGTTGTTGTGACGAGTTCGGGGGATAACTCGTAACAATCCTTAGTTCTAACACATGGTTAGGATCAGGTGGTCGGGATTGGTTGTGTGCTCCTTCATAAGGTGTATTGTCATATAAGTGGATCAGCACCCATTGACAAAGTCCTTTTAGGCTCTGCTGAGTAAGTGGGTAAGACCCCATCGGCAGACCCACAAGAACTCTTGGCCATAGATCACATATCTCGCTAAAGTTTCTTGAGGTGATGCAGACTACTGGGCAAACACCCACCAAGTCTACCACCTATCAGGTAGGAACCAAGGTTTTATTTATACCTACAACATATGTTGTTTACCTGTCTATTCCATATAGTAGCTGTCTCTTACCTCCACCGAAGGGTGCCAATCAGCTATGTATATATCTGGACAGGTAAGTTGATTGTATGAAAATGAGATTGTTATGTTAAAATAAGTTTCATACATACTTACCTGGCAGATATATACAATTAAAGGCCCACCCAGCCTCCCCGCAGGAGACAGGTGGAAGAGAGAAAATATGATAGAAAACGGGGATGGTTCCTAGTCCTGCCACCCAGGGCAGGCCGGTAGATACCTGACCTACCTGTAGCGAGTGGCGCGAAATTTGAATTTCTGTCGGGGGACGACGGAGTCTTTAGCTAGTATATATCTGCCAGGTAAGTATGTATGAAACTTTATTGTAACATAACAATATCATTTTTCCTAACTATACAAACCTGAGGTCCTTTTACACATAGTCCCACCTCATGCCACCCCTCACTCTGCAGTTTTTGCTTGGGCCAAAAGCAAAAGTGATTTGTTTACCTCCCAGTCGCGCGCGCGCGCCTGTCGGACAAGCAGTTAACTACCGAACCCCTTGTTCGAAAGCTTACGACCTATCCAGCTGCCGCTAGTACCTTCCTATTGTAAAAGGACCTCAGGTTTGTATAGTTAGGAAAAATGCAATTTTGGACAAATTGTCATTTTTGCCAAGTACAACTGAGTTGAATGATAACATCATCTGTTTGGCTTGCATTTCAACTATTGTACGATAATATACAATTACCATAGCTGTGTTATAAATGACATTATGTAGAATAGGACAGATATTTTTATATAATAACTTTATTTGCTATGGGTATATCTAAGATCAACAAAGAAATATACATTAAATTTAAACCAAGTTGTAGCTGAAGCTGAGAAAACTGTTCAAGCTACCAATGACTTTTATCATGCATCGGCAACAAGGATAAAACCCCTGTAAACTTATGCCATCAAACACAACCGTAGATAAAATTGAGAGAAATTAATTTTAATCAAAACTGCTGGGCTTGAAAGAACACATTTTACTGTTGTTTTCACGCCGATAATATATGGCGGTCCCCGGGTTACGACGGTTCCGGCTTACGACGTTCCGAGGTTACGACGCTTTTTCTTAAATATTCAATGGAAAAATCCGTCCTGGGTTACGACGCTTGTTCCGAGGTTACGACGCTGACGCTTCCGACGCTCCGAGTTAACGACGCTTTTAAAAAACGCATACTATGATAAAAATCCTTTATAGTTTAGCACAGTATATTAATAAAAATAAGTTTCTGGTTAGATTACAACAAAAATTTTGAGATTATGATGATTTTCGACACTTTTTATGTTGTATTTTTCTATGTTTTTTAGTGACGCCTCATATGCGGAACTAGTTTCCGAGCGAATGAATACATACTAGTTTACATATAACAGTCCAAAAGCGCAAATAATGAAAAAAAATCATTGCTTGTTTCCAGTAATCAATAACAAAACGAAGTTTCTGGTTAGATTACAACGCAAATTCCAAGTATCCAAAGAGAGACATTATCCAGTAATTTGATCAGAGAGAGAGAGAGAGAGAGAGAGAGAGAGAGAGAGAGAGGCGTCTTCCGCCGCTCCGAGTTAAGGACAGAGAAGTGTTCGTTTTGTTAAACGGCCTCTGACTCATGCCAGTAAATGTTTTGTTGTTGATACAATAATATAAAGCCTATTTAAAGATACGTTACTTTAATTAGTCTATATGATACGTAAATAGTAATCAACTGTTCTTGTAGCCCTCAATATTTGGCAAAATCGAAGTATCCAAAGAGAGACATTATCCAGTACGTAATTTGATCAGAGAGAGAGAGAGAGAGAGAGAGAGAGAGAGAGGAGAGAGAGAGAGAGAGAGAGAGAGAGAGACGCTTTGGCAACAATGGTCTCGGGGGTTTTTATAGCTTCCTTCTGCTTGATGATCGTGGATATTGTAGAAGGATTTCGACCATACTCGTTTGCCAAATCGACGATACGAACGCCACGTTCATGCTTTGCTATAATTTCATGTTTTGCTTCCATCGAAATAATTTTCTTGGGTTTTTCTTATCACCTGCTTTGTCTAGCTTTGAGACCCATGGTTAATAATAAAATAGACAAAATAACACGAAAAATAGGCGCAAATACAACGAACTAAACAACGACGTGTTAACATGCAGCACCAACAAACAAACAGACTGAACGCCAATTTATCGGTCGCCTATACAACTAACACTCATTGCAAAATCGTATCTCAAATATTTCGTTGTATATCAAAGCTTGTATTTTCGCAAATTTTCTGTTATATCTCAAAACATTCGTATATTAGGGCAATCGTATGTCAAGTTTCCAATGTAATTTGATCAGAGAGAGAGATGGAGAGAGAGAGAGAGACGAGAGAGATGAGAGATAGAGAGAGAGAGAGAGGAGAGATTGACGATGACCGAGAGAGAGAGAGACGCTTTGGCAACAATGGTCTCGGGGATTGACGTAACGTTTATTTTCTGAGCAGATAGGACAGAGAAGTGTTCGTTTCATAAACGGCCTCTGACTCATGGCAGGAAATGTTTTGTTGATACTAATATATAAGCCTATTTAAAGATACATTTACTTTAATTAGTCTATATGATACGTAAATAGTAATCAGCTGTTCTTGTAGCCCTCAAGATTTTGCAAAATCACTCCAGGTTGTACATAAAACTTCAAGAATGTAGTGTCACCAGAGGATTACAATAGTTTTTACCTTCAAGAACCAGCATTCTTTTATGAAAATAACTCCAGGTTGTACATAAAACTACAGGAAACGACATGTAGTGTAACCAAAGGATTACAAGTAAGGTTTTTATAACTTTTTATTAGTTTAAGACATATTTCCAAGCGTCGTTCCGGCTTACGACGATTTTCGGCTTACGACGTGTCTCAAGAACGGAACCCCCGTCGTAACCCGGGGACTGCCTGTACTAAATGAAAGATAAATATCGTGAAAATAGCGATTGGAATCATGTAATTTTTTTTACTCTATAAACATGCCACCAATATAATCTGTTAACGAGAAAAATACTTTAGTTCACAATCACAATGAGTCGTATTTAAGTCATATTTCCACATAAAAACACGTCTTATAAGGAAAAATTACCTTGTCTCATATAAGTAAAGTATCTATATATTCGTTATTGCTAACTAGAGGCAAGAAATTTTGCTCAGAATTGAGTTAAATATGGTGAAACGAACTCGTATTCGCTATCAGCTGATTTCCAAACCAAAACATTGACTGCTATGTTAGTAATATTTTATAATACATGTACAATAATGTGAGAATACATACAGTGGTCCCCCCATATTCGCGGGGGATGTGTACCAGACCCCCCCGCGAATAGTTAAAATCTGCGAATGTTTGGAACCCCCTCTAAAAATTATCATAAACCCCTATCCTAAACATGCAAATACCAAAGTATCCCTTAAAGACCATCCTTCATCAAATATACATAAAATATCCTATTATGGTTCATATTAATCTTTGAAATATTATTAATACTATTTTAAAGCAAATCTTACATTTTATGTTTATACATAAATACATACTATGTACGTACTGAATGACTTAGTTACGTATGTGAAAATAATTCAGTCCCCCCATAAGTATTCAGTCATGCACGTTTTCTTTCATACTGTTACTATTTGAGACATCCATTTTCCTTTTACAGTGGATCAATGGAAATGTGAAGTCACAAATACCAAATGTCTATTTAAAGTATTGTCCTACATCAAATATACCATTGAATTGGTATTATTAATATCATTTTAAAGTAATCTTAAACATTTTACCATTAGAAATATATAAACAGCCAATAGCAGAGAGAGAGAGAGAGAGTGAGAGAGAGAGAGAGGGTTGTCCTTATTTAAAAGAGTGAAGTGGATAGATTATTGTACTTCTTTAAAATACTATCACATATGAATTTTGAATATAGTTATATTACTATTATTATATTATGCAAAAAAAAATAATAAACATACACATGTACCATAGAAATTCTCTCATCTCAGTAAAAGAGAGAGAGAGAGAGTACATTATCGTAAGATATGGCAGCACAGTTGTTGGACCCCAGCCAACTCGGCTTGCTACTGGAATTCTGAGAGAGAGATGCGGGGTAATGAGCATTTTCTTTCATTCTTCTTACCGTAATTCTTTTTATTTATAAACTAAAATCTTGCTAATTCACTTTATAGTATTTTGTTTCTTTAATAGAATTTATAGTTCTCTTACATCGCTTTAAGAGAGAGAGAGAGAGAGAGAGAGATTATCGTAGTATTTGTAAAATACTTTCACATATGATTTTTGTAATTACAGTTATTATTATTATTATTTGAAAATATTAATAAACATATTACGCATATATGGTACCATAAAAATCTCTCATCTCAGTAAAAGAGAGAGAGAGAGAGAGAGAGAGAGAGAGAGAGAGAGAGAGAGAGAGAGAGAGAGAGAGAGAGAGAGAGAGAGAGGGGGGGGGGTGTGGAAATTTCATGCCCACGTGATGGCAGCCACAAATCAGCTCCTTCCCCCTCCGGTCACTTAACTTGATACGTATATCTGAGTTTTAGTACCTTGAGTTAGAGAAAGAATCTGACTGGGATTTCCTTCGTTCTTCCATAATTTTTTAAATTTATAGGCTAAAATCTTACTATTTCACTATGGTATTTTCTTTAATGAATTGATATTATTGCTGTATAAATTAATATTAATATTTGAAAATAATAAATCATTTATTTATCATACAAAAAAACATATATCTTTGTAGTAGAGAGAGAGAGAGAGAGAATTATTATGTTTATTATGATATCATTTAACTTATTAAACTTACTAATACAGTATTAATCAAAAAATTAATAGTTGAAAATTAGTAAATCATTTTTGTATCATAAAAATGTATTTAGTCATGAAAATAAACATCAAAATACACTAATTAGTGATTATTTTTGTCGGAAAATTCCGCGAATGGGCGAGTCCGTCCGCGAATAATTTCTAGATAGATTCCAAAGAAAAATCCGCTAATGTGTGAGTCCGCGAATCCGGAGAACGCGAATACGGGGGGGAACACTGTACATTAATATTCGATACAGTGAAGTAATGTATAACTTTTTAAAAGATTCATTGAAAAGATGCATATTTACTTCTTTGCTTATCTTAATTTTTGTCACTACACCATTTAAGCAGCAGCATCATCTCGAGCTTGTACCTCAATTTTTTGCTCGTGTAACAAAGCAAAAAATCGACCAAGTGACGACTCGTACCTCGGAAAACTCTTACATTAATTCACTCGTAGGTCAAGTTACCACTATATATTTTTAAGGCAAATGTTATATGTAGTAGTATACTGTAGAAATCTGTTCTATATACAGTGTAAAGTTTTTGAAATTTCACATAAAGTACATTTATACTTATGCATACCTCTCTTTATGATATTACTGTGTTCCATGAAATGTTTTATCCACTAAGCATATGAACCTAAGAAGGAAAAACTATGTAGACTGCTGAGCAGTAAATGTTAATGCACTAACCTATTGCTGTGATGTAACTCAGTCATTTACTAATACCTGAATTGATGCTCTAATTTTCCTTTTCCAGAAATGGGCGTTTTGCCAGAGATTGCCAAGGCTGTGGAGGAAATGGATTGGACGTATGTATGATAAATTCAAAACTCTTGACCTTGTATGTGATTTAAAATTTTACAGGTACTCCTCGTTTAATGGCTGGGTACTGTTCCAGCGACCGCTTGGTTAAGGGAATTCGTTGTTAAGTGTGTTATTCTCTTTATTTCAACTAATAGCATTCATTTTCAGTCATACGTATACAGGCAGTCTCTGGTTATCAGTGGGAGTTCTGTTCTCGGCTGGGTGCTGATAAGCGAAAACTGCCATTAACTGAAACTCAGCGATTTATTGTTCTGATAATTGGTTAGTGGCACCTCGGTTAGGTATATGTTATGGCGCCGTAACTCTATTATTGGCCCCCCTATGGCACCGATAACCGGAAATCGGCACATTATGACACCATAAATCACCAATTTTATGGTGCTAGACCAGATTGCCATTAACCGAGTCCCCTGATGACCGAGGACTGCATGTATTATGCGCAGAACTAGTTTCCGACGTAGCCTACTACTTGGCTACGTTCTGACAAAGCTTTTATCGTTATTGTTCTTGTATTTTCACTTCATCATTTTATAGCTTCATTGTGTATATTTTCTTTAAAATACGTAATGTACTTTATTAAACACATTTAGCCTACATTTCCAAGTTAGCCTACTAATAAGTCAGTACAGTACTAAACTTTTCTCAGAATCTGCGCATTATTATTGGTGACTATCATATCCTAATTTTGGTATTTCATAATTACTGCTATTAGTTTCTTCATCATTTATTTTGATTGTAGGGGGTAGTGAGATGAAAAAAATAGAGATTGAATTTCAGTTATCACAGTGCATTTGAATGTCGCCGTCAAAAAGTAAACAGAGCACACTGCCATCAATTGAGGAAGTGAACGCTAAGCAATTAATTATCATAGATGAAGATTTACGATTGCACTTCTTACCTCTAGTATCATCTGATCTCGTGGGTGACATATCGAATACTTATGTAAATACACGATTATATAAAAGAAATGATCAAACTGTATTACATATGTCTTTCAAGCAGCATACAAATAGTAAGAATTCAATTCGTGCATGCCAAATGTCTCATTGTTTTGATTATAAAAGGTTTGACTTGGTAGAGACTTCTCTAGTGGAATACGTATTTAAAAATATATATTTTCCTGTTAATATAAAAAACATATTTGACTTCACACATTTTTGCTGTCTTGAACTTGTAAACAATACGTGGCGTCACCCTGTTGTCCACGAACCTAACTAATGGCGGCTGAATCAAGCTAACCACAGGAGTTCCCGGACCAAAGAATGCCAGTTTTAAGAGTTTCAAGGTTATAGCTTTTCTCTACAAAGTATATTAAAGCCTTATTAATTTTTTTAGCTATAGATTTCAAGGTTTTCAAAACCTATGCTAGGCTAGATTATTGGCACTGAAAGCCTTTCTCCTGACCACTATTTGGCAATATTTTTTTTTTCATTTTATGGTTTCTTTTCTCTTCATCTTGCTGTCGTAACTCCGAGTTGTCGTAAAACAAGTACGTACATCGTTAAATGGGGAGTACCTGTATATATGTAACTTACCAAGTAATTATATAGCTAAAAGTTTCTAGTATCGGCAGCTAAAAAAATTTGAAATTTGTGGGAGTGTTTTGTGTGTGTGTGTGTGTGTAGGTAACTAGCCCCGCCCACTTTTGGGAAAAAGAGGAACTGAGCAGAGAAAACCAATTTTTTTCTGCCAGCTTAGACGATGACAGCAGTTGTGAGCAGTGAAGCTTTTGAAATTATATCTTCATTGATTTTGGTTGATTGTCTATCTCAAAATTGGTGAAGTAATTTGTTTCGGTAGCCATTTGGCTATTTAGATATTTTGTACATGAACTTCCCTGCCAGATATATACTTAGCTATAGTCTCCGACGTTCCGACAGAATTTCAAATCTCGCGGCACACGCGACAGGTAGGTCAGGTGGTCTACCTTACCCGCCGCTGGGTGGCAGGTGTATGAACCAAACTATCTCTCCAGCCAGATTTTTTTCTGTCGCTGAAGCGATAACAACTGTTGTCGTTTCATTCCGATATATTCTTCATTTCTCGCTTGCCTGGAGATTGATTTGGACATTTTGGTGACGTATTCGCTCTATTTTGGCTTGGCATACGCTGATTGTGGACCGTTATTGACTTTGCGCTGGATTTTCCTGTAGAATGTCTGATTTTGATTCTGTTTCCAAAACTCCAGTTTTGTTTAGAGTATGTTTGACTGATGGATGTAAGGTGAGGTTACCGAAAGCTGCGGTTGACCCTCACACTATCTGTGTTAAATGTAGGGGGGAATGAATGTTCGTTTAGTAACCCGTGTCAAGAGTGTGAGGTTTTGAACGAAGATGAATATAAGGCTCTTTCTTCTTATATTAGGAAACTTGAAAGGGATAGGGTACGCAAAGCTTCTTCAAGGAGTTCGAGCAGGTTGAGAATGAGTGAGAATGAAACTAACATTAATGTCGTTTTAGAACGTTCCTCCCAGGTCTCAGCTCCTGCTCCCCGCACCGAAGCCGTAGATTCGTCTTCGGAGGCGGCGGCCTCAAAAGCTTCCTTGTGTTCTAAGGAAGACAAGAATCTTCGTACTGATCAAGGTAAGAGTGTCAGTGATGATAAGTGCAGTGTACCCAGTGATGTGGAGGGTGCGTCTGACCGGCTCCTTAGTGCCTCCAGGCCTAGACCTCTTCCAGACTCCCAGTTCCAGTGGAGGAGGAAAGTCGAAAGCCGCAGGAGGGCTAGGGAGAGCCCCCACCGGTCAGGCGTCCCCTCGGCAGATCCTGAAGTTCGCTCCCAGGCTGCCTTGGATCGTAAGAAGAAGAATATTCTTCGTCAGTGTTTTTCGTCGTCCTCTTCTCCTTCGCCGAAGCGTGGTTGGAGCTCTAAGGAGGTGTCACGCCCGTTGAAGAGGGCTGCGGAGGCTCCCTTCAGTACGTTAGCGTCCAGCCCAGAAGACTTTTCTGATGTAGCTTCCTTGCAAGCAAAGAAGCCTAGGAGATCCTGTGATCGCCCTCCTTCTCCCGCTCCTCACGCTGAGCTTGCTTCGGAAGAAGATCCTGGGGACTCTCCTTCCCGAGTGCTAGCGGGCCTACAAGCTCAGATCACAGCCTTGGCGGACTCCTTGGCATCGAGATCGCGTAGAAGGAAGGATTTGTCTCTCCCTATCAAGAGATCGAGGCGCTTTTCGTCGGAAGAGCGCTCTCCTTGTAATCGGCGATCTCCTTCTTTTGAGGATACTTCTACACATCGTAGGATTTCACGAGAGGAACACCACTCCCGCTCGGAGGTGTCGAGACGCCATTCGTCGGATAGGCGCTCCTTGGACTGTGAAGATATTTCCCCAGATCGGATTCCTGCCTCGGGTAGACGCTCAGCCCCTTCTGTTTCTCCTTCTTCTAGAGTTCGTGCAAGAAGAGAGAGTCGCTCAGGTCATAGAAGACTTATTTCGTCGTCTCCGTCTTGTCTTTCTTCTCCTCGCCTTCTCAGAGAACCTAGGGAATGCCCTTCTGAAAGTAGGCGCGCTTCTCCTTCCGACTACGGTCGTCGGGCGTCGGATAACGTGACTGATAGGCGCTCATCGCATGGAGTTCGCTCCTCCCCTTGTAAGACATCAAGAGTCTAGTAGGAGCCCTGCGCCTGGTAACGCTTGTCCTTCTTTTAGTAGGCGCTCTTCGTTCTCGAGACTCCCTACTCCTGATCGGTCTCCTCTTGCTAGAAGTCAAGAACGCCTCAAGCGCCCTGCTTCTGTTAGGCGCTCGGAGCCTTACAGACGTTCTCCCCTTGGTAAGGACCAAGATCTCGTCGAACGCCCCGTTCCGTTTAAGCGCTCGGAGCATAACAGCCGCTCTCCGCTAAGTAGGCATCAAGAGCCTCTCAAGCGCCCTGCTCCTGATAGGCGCCCTATTTTTAGCAACGTTTCGCCGCTTGGTAGGCGCCAGGATTCCCCTAAGCGCCCTGTGACAGATAGGCGCTCGGCGCCTAGTAGCAGCTCTCCTCACGGTCGGCGCCAGGATTTTAGTAGGCGCTCTCCCTCTCGTAGTTTCCCTAGGGATAGACGTGGTCTTTCTAGGGAAGGGAGTCCTTCCTCTTTTGCTGTTAAGAGTTTGTCTTCGTTTAGGAAGGAATGCGAGTTTAGACAAGAATTTTCGGATAAGCGTCCTTCTATTACGACTCGTCGTTCTCCTGTATCTTCTCCTCATTCAAGACGTTTGTCTCCTTCATCGCACTGTACCCCAGCTAGGAAATCATCTAAGGATTCTCATAAGGATCCTCATCCTCGTTCTCCTCATCCTCGTTCTCCTCTTCAAGAAGACCAGGAAGCCTCTGAGGAAGAAACTAATACATCGGCAGCAGTTTCTTCGTACAAGAAGCTCACAGAGCTTCTCCTTCAGGAGTTTGGAGAGTCTTTGAGCCCTACTGCTCCTCCTTCTCCACACTCGTTGTTCTCCACAGCGAAAGCAACGAAAGGATCTTCGTGTGTGAGAATGAAACCGACTCTTTCTATGAAGAAAGCGCTCAAGAGTTTCGGTTCATGGATGCGTACTAAAGAAGAAGCGGGGAAAACTATGTTTGCCTTCCCTCCGTCGAAGCTTTCAGGACGGACAGGATTTTGGTATGAGACAGGAGAACCCTTGGGACTGGGCCTTCCGTCTTCAGCTGACACAGATTTTTTGGCACTAGTAGACGCCACTAGAAGATCAGCTTTGAATTCGGCCAAAATACGTGGGCAATGAATGAAATAGATCACATTCTAAAAGCCATTTTTAGAGTCTTGGAAGTTTTCAACTTTCTCGATTGGTCCCTCGGAGTCCTAGCCAAGAAAACTCAAGGACCGGACACGTTTTCTCCGGAGGATTTGAATTGTGTCTTATCCTGTATGGATAAATCGGTGAGGGATGGGGCCAGCGAAATAGCTTCACTGTTTGGAGCAGGGGTCTTGAAGAAAAGATCAGTATTTTGCTCATTTTTAACAAAGTCTGTCTCACATGCTCAGAGATCGTCTTTGCTTTTTGCCCCTCTCTCTACGCAGCTGTTTCCTAAACACCTGGTTCAAGACATTTCGAAGGCTCTCTCTGCCAAAGCTACGCAGGACCTTCTAGCGCAGTCTGCAAGGAAGCCGCGCCCTACCTTCCAGACTAAGACGAAGAAAGCTAAGCCGACCTCTCAGGAACCCTTTTTCGAGGGGCTTCTACCTCTAGATCCTCTTCGTTCAGAGGTCGGAAACCAATAGAAGAGGGAGGACTTTTACGAAGTCAATCAAACCTCCCAAGTAAGACTCAAGTCCTTCAGACAACTGTAGACGCCAGGCTTTTACAGTTTGCAGAAGTCTGGGCCCAGAAAGACGCAGATGCCTGGACCCTGTCAATTTTGAGGAAGGGCTATCTCATCCCGTTCTCTTCGAGGCTTAAAATTTATAGGGTCTTTTTATATATAGTTCGGCATCAATGACATAGTTGTCACGATGCTAGATTAATATAGTATCAATCAATCTCTTCGAGGCCTCCCTTGACGAATACCCCGAGGGAGTTGACGGCCAGATACAGGGACCCCATCATGAATCAAGCCCTCGGACTAGCGGTAGATCAGATGCTGGAAAAGGAGGCGATCGAACTAGTGGCAGATCATCTTTCGGCAGGCTTTTACAACCGCCTGTTCCTAGTTCCGAAAATCCATCGGGATGGAGACCGGTGTTGGACGTAAGCGCCCTGAACTTCTTCGTCTAAAAGAAGTTCACGATGGGGACCACTGCCTCGGTGTTAGCAGCACTCCGTCCAGGGGACTGGATGGTGTCCTTGGACTTACAGGACGCTTACTTCCACGTACCAATCCATCCTTCCTCGAGGAAGTTTCTAAGATTCATGATGGGGGGAAGAATCTTCCAATTCAGGGCCCTGTGTTTTGGCCTCTCCACGGCCCCCCAAGTCTTTACGGCCATCATGAGGAATGTGCACAATGGCTTCACCTAGAAGGGGTGAGGATTTCGCTCTATCTCGACGATTGGCTTATAAGGGCCAATTCCAGAGATCGTTGTCTGAAGGACTTGAAGAAAACCCTGGATTTGACTTATTCCTTAGGACTTCTGGTCAATCTGCAGAAGTCAAGTCTGATTCCCGCTCAAGAGTGCGTTTATCTGGGGATCCAGATGAACTCTCTGAGTTTTCGGGCTCTTCCGTCACAGGAAAGGATAGCCCGGGGACTCGAAAAAGTAGCAACCTTCTTAGGGAAAGAAGTATGCACAGTGAGGGAGTGGATGAGTCTGCTGGGGACGCTCTCCTCACTGGAGCAATTTGTTTCCCTAGGAAGGTTGCACCTGAAACCGCTCCAATTCTTTCTTCATCGGAATTGGAGTCGTCCTTCTCAGGATTTGAAGTTCTCCCTGTCAATTTCTCATCAAATCAAGAAGGAGTTAGCATGGTGGGCGGATCCCAACAAGTTTCTCGCAGGGACTGCCTCTTCAGTCCCACCAGAACCCCCAGCCTGGTGTTGTTCTCCGATGCGTCGGAAACAGGTTGGGGGGCGACTCTGGGAACCAAGGAGGTGTCAGGAACCTGGGTGGGGGACCAGTCTTCCTGGCACATCAACAGGAAAGAACTAATAGCCGGGTGGCTTGCTCTGAAGGAGTTCGAGTCAGATGTGACAGGAGCAGTTGTGCAAATAAACTTGGACAACACCACGGCTCTGGCATACATCAGGAAACAGGGGGGGACGCATTCCTTCTCTCTGTACGAAACAGCAAGAGATCTTCTTCTGTGGACAGAAGAAAGGGGGATAAAACTTCTCACCAGATTCATACAGGGAGAAAGGAATGTAAGGGCAGATCTCCTCAGCAGGAAAGATCAGGTCCTTCCCACAGAGTGGACTCTGCACCAAGATGTTTGCCAGAGCCTTTGGAAGTTGTGGGGCAGGCCTCTCTTAGACCTGTTTGCAACTTCAAAGAACAAAAGACTGGATCTGTATTGCTCGCCCATCTCGGATCCAGGAGCAATAGGGATAGACGCTCTCCTACTCGATTGGAAAGGACTCGATGTATACGCGTTTCCCCCCTTCAAGATTCTGGGGGTTGACTTTGAAAACGTTCGCAGTTCAGAGTCAGATTCCGCGAGGATGACTTGATAGCTCCCTTTGGCCAGCACAAGATTGGTTCACAGAGGTGCTGGAATGGCTAGTGGATTTTCCAAGATCGCTTCCTCTAAGGAGCGATCTACCCTCACGTACAGCCCCACTTCGACAGGTACCACAAAAACCTCCCCGCTCTCAGTCTGACTGGCTTCCAGAAAACTGGTCAGAGCGAAAGGCTTTTCGTCAGCAGCTGCCAAGGCAATCGCTAGAGCGAGGAGGTCTTCCACCTTACGAGTGTACCAGTCGAAGTGGGATGTCTTCAGAAGATGGTGCAAGAGGAATAACGTTTCCTCTTCCAGTACCTCTGTGAATCAAATTGCAGGCTATCGTAGTATGTTGGCTAATGTCTTCAGGCACAGGGGCCTCAACTTATCGGAAGATAAGGACCTACAGGACCTTATTAGGTCTTTTGATACAACGAAAATGCAGTCTCCTAAGACACCTAGCTGGAATTTGGATGTAGTTCTTCAATTCCTTGGGTCCTCTAGGTTTGAACCCCCTAATTCAGCCTCATTCAGAGACCTTACCAAGAAGACTCTGTTTTTGATGGCTCTAGCTTCCGCCAGAAGAGTGAGTGAGCTTCAGGCGATTGATGGTAATTTGGGTTTTAAGGAGGACTCTCTCATTTGCTCTTTCCTTCCTGGTTTTCTTGCAAAGAATGAGAACCCATCAAGTCCATGGCCCAAGAACTTCGAGATTCGTGGGTTATCTTCTTTGGTAGGAGAAGAACCCGAGAGAACTCTTTGCCCAGTGAGAATGGTGAAATACTACCTTAGAAGAAAAGAGCAACTGAAAGCCAACCGAGTAGGTCCTGTGGTGTTCAGTAAAAGAGCCTACTCGTCCATTGTCGAAGAACGCATTGTCCTTCTTCTTGAGAAGCCTCATCAAAGAAGCACACGGATCCTGCAGAGAAGAACATCTTAAGCTTCTTAAAGTGAAAGCACACGAAGTAAGAGCCATAGCAACTTCTCTTGCTTTCAAACAAGAATAGTCCGTGCGAAATCTGATGGAGACAACAATTGGAGATGTCAGTCGTTGTTCGCGAACCACCACCTAAACTTTACGTGATGGTGAGAATCACTTACGAAAAATGCTTCGCCTTTGGGCCCGTACGTATCTGCGGATTCAGTGCTGGGGCAGGGAGCTGGAACTCATCCCTGTTTAGTTAGTATAAATTTTTTCCCCTTGTATTTGTTGTTTGTTGGTTGCCTTAAAAGAGGATGCATGAAGGCATCTCTTTAGGTCGTAATACTAATCTTTAGTAGTTTGGTTAGGTGGTCTGATGAGTGTGGCTCCTTGCAGTAGTAGTGGTTAGGACCTGTTAAGATAGGGACGAACTCCCTTTAACAGATCCGACTTGGATTCTACCACACAAAGGGATCATATATCCCAGTGGTAGATCCGAGAGTCTTTCAGCATCAGGTCACGTCCTAGCTGTAGCTATCCAGGCAACGCAGACTCAGAGACAGTATCAATGAAGTCTTCTGCCTGAACAGGTAAGAACCAAGGTTATTTATATCCTACAACATCAGTTGTTTCTTATCTCTCCTTATTACTTTAGCTGTCTCTTACCCTCCACCAAGGGTGCCAATCAGCTAAGTATATATCTGGCAGGGAAGTTCATGTACAAAAATGATATTGTTAAACTACAATAAAGTTTTGTACATACTTACCTGGCAGATATATACGTCTAATGGCCCACCCAGCCTCCCCTCAGGAGACAGGTGAAAGAAAAAAATCTGGCTGGAGAGATAGTTTGGTTCATACACCCGCCACCCAGCGGCAGGTAAGGTAGACCACCTGACCTACCTGTCGCGTGTGCCGCGAGATTTGAAATTCTGTCGGAACGTCGGAGACTATAGCTAAGTATATATCTGCCAGGTAAGTATGTACAAAACTTTATTGTAGTTTAACAATATCATTTTAGAATCGATTACTAATAATGACTTTTTGCCTGATTGTGACGATTCGTGACCAAGAATTTGCTTTTCGACGTGTTGTCCTGCAGTATACCTGACACAAGTTCAACAAGTATTCGCTGTATTACTTCTAGACTAACTTTAGTGAAGTATGATTCGTACACTTAGTTTATGTTTTGCAGGGGTCAAGTATGTTCAGTTAGTTTGTCTTCTAATGAGTGTAAGGATTGGGGACTTAAGAAAAGTTTTCAATTCTCATCTGAATACAGGTAGTACCTGGTTATCGGCGATCCGGTTTTATGATGCTTGTCCAGCGTCGAAAATCAGCGGCACCAAAATTCACTGATTTCCGGTTATTGACACCAATGATAGTGTATTTGCTCCGATACATACCAAACAGAGGTGTCATTAACCAGTTAATGGTGCCAAAGTCAAGTTAGCGCTGACAATCGCCAATTTTTGGGGATCAGCGATTTTTGCATATCACCAAGCCATTGGAACGGAACTCCCATAGATTATCAGGGACTGCTTGTAAGTTAGAGAAGAAAAGAGAGAGAAAAGTGACGGTACTCATATTGTGGGTCCTTTGAGAGCTTTTATTCAAAATAAGTGTTGTAAGTGGAAGTGAAGTGTTACTGGAGGAGCTGGCTACTAGGCCCGCTGATTCTCTTACCATACTCCCCCACAACAGGGAAAAGCTATACAGTGGGTCCCCCGTATTTGCGTTCTCTGGATTCGCAGATTCGCGGATTTCTCTTTGGACCATATCTACCCATTATTTGCGAGAAATTTGGCTTCGCAGTATTTCTCTATGAGAAATATCCAGAAATTCCTGGTTTTTTAAAATCTATTTCATCATAAATTGCACTTTTTGTGGTAAAACTTAAAAAACCAGGTATAAAAATTTTCGGTGGGTTTTTCTTGAGTTTTACCTACCAAAATAGGCAGTTTTCAGCATTTTTGTAGGGGTTCCAACTATTTGCAGATTCTAAACATTCGTGGGGGTGGGGCTGGGGTTCTGGTACGCATCCCCTGCGACTACAGGGGGACCACTGTACCAGAAGCCCAAGGGATGGCAGTGGGGTCTGCCCCCAGGTAGTTGGCCCCACAGATAGCCAGTGGGGAGGCGTATTCCAGGAACCAAACCACCGCTCTTCTAGTTCAGAGGATTCAAGTTCTGAAGAGAGGCGCCAGTGTCACAAGATAGACAAGTCTAGACTGTTGACAAGGTCAGCTACACGTGTGTCCCACACCCCTCAGGTGCCATGTAAGAGAGTGAAAGAGGTCGTTCCTTCATGCATTTTTGGGACAGCCCAGAAAGTTTTTCGAATGAACATTTCAGACGAAGGCCAAGTGCTAATGACAAAGTCTTCTTTCAGGCATAAGCATTCGATAATGCCAGTATGTGAATCAGTGAGTGAGCCTCGGTTGGCTCCAGACCAATTGTTGGTGACTAGGCACCCGCTGGTGCCATACCGCTCTTCAGCAGACGATCACCTGTTGGCACCCATTTGCCCCTGAATGGCCGCACATGCCTGAACGTCTGCTGGTGCCGGACACCCCCTCGCTCCTGAGCATACATTTACAGTCAACCCCTGTATTGGCATTCTCAAGATTCGCCGACTTAATCTATTTGCAGATTTTTTCTGTTGAGCCTATCTATAAATTATTCAGAAAAAATTTGGCAATTCGTAGCCTTTACTGTCGATAAATATTCACTAATTAGTGTTTTTATACATTCAACTTCCCTGCCAGATATATACTTAGCTATAGACTCCGTCGTCTCCAACAGAATTTCAAATTTTGCGGCACACGCTACCGGTAGGTCAGGTGATCTACCGCCCTGCCCTGGGTGGCAGGACTGAGAACCATTCCCGTTTTCTAATCAGAATTCTTCTGTCGCCCGGGCCATCAACATTGTTGTTGGTTCCTCTCGATTGGTTTTTCTTTTTTCACCGGCAATTGATCTTCTTGACCGACTTTTGGTGACGTATCTGGATTGTTGGATTGGCATACGCTTTTGTGGACTGTTTTGTGGACTTGATTTTGGATTTTTCTTTAAAAATGTCTGAGTCTGGAATGGTTGTGAGACGTTGTGTGAATGTAGGCTGTAAGGTGAGGTTGCCGAAAGCTTCGGTAGACCCTCACACTGTATGCAAGGGTTGCAGGGAGTATGAATGTTCTTTCACTAATACTTGCAAGGAATGTGAGAATTTGAGTGAGAATGAATGGAAGAATCTAACTAATTATTTGAAAAAGTTAGAGAGAGAAAGAGTGAGGAAGGCTTCTTATAGAAGTTTAAGTAGTTCGAGATCTAATGAACTAATTCCTAGCTTGGGATCTTTCCCCAAGGGTAAGTATTGCTACTTCTCTCCTTCCATTGCAGCCCCTTCTCTATTGCAGAACCTGTAGATTCAGCGAAAGAACTTGCGGATCTAAAAGCAGCCTTCAAGTTGATGGAAAACAAAATGGCTGCCCTGCAAGGTAAGGCTAGTGATTTTCAGTGGACAGTGATATGAGTGTCCCCCCACCCGTGGTAGTGGAGGGGGCATCTGGTCGGCTCCGCAACGCTCCTAGGTCTAGACCTCTTCCAAGCTCACATGCCCAGAGGAGAAGGAATGTCGAAAACCGAAAGGAGGTTGTGGAGAATCCCCACCGATCAGGTGTCCCTTCGGCGGTTTCTGTGACACCCCAGACTGCCAAGGATCGCTATTGCAAAAGCGTCCTGTGTGAGTGTTTTTATTCGTCGGGATCTTCATCTCCGAGACGTGATTGGAGGGATTCAGATCGCTCTCGACCACTCAAGAGGAGTTGGAAGGCTCCGACGATTGACTCGAGCCCAGAAAACTTCCCTGAGGAGTCTCCTTCGGGAGTTAAGAAGGCAAGAAGAGCCATTCTTTCAACCAGAGTGAGAAGGAGTCAGGAGGTGGAGGCTATGGACTCCTCCCCTCCTCCTTCCCCTCCTCCCGAAGAGGATAAAGAAGAGGTTACGAAGAGGTTCATGATGGCTATGCAAGAACAGATTTCGTCTTTTGTAGGAGTCCTTTCAAAGGAGCCTCCTAGAAGGAAAGACTCTTCCTTTCCTATCAAGAGATCCTCCAGACGTATGGAGGTATCTGCCGCCAGGATCGATGCTCCTACTCGAGGTGAGGCTTCCTGTACGAACGTGGATGAACCGATCAGACGTCTGGCACCGGCCAGGAGTGAGGAGTCACCCAGGAGGCAGGAGCCAAGAGCCAGGAGTGAGGAGTCAACCAGGAGGCAAGAGCCAAGAGCCAGGAGTGTGGAGTCATCCAGGCAGGAGGCAGGAGCCAGGAGGCAAGAGCCAGGAGGCAAGAGGCAGGAGTCAGGAGTCAGGAGTCAGGAGGCAGGAGTCCGGAGTGCGGAGTCAGGAGGCAGGAGTCAGGAGCCAGGAGGCAGGAGTCAGGAGGCAAGAGTCAAGAGCCAGGAGGCAGGAGTCGGAGACTCATTCCTGGAATTTATGACTCTTCTCCAAATAGAAGCTCCTCTCCTTCAGATCGTAGGAGGTCTTGGAAGGACTCTCCCTCCAAACGAGAGCTTTCTCCTTCGTCTGATCGAGGTTTGGACGATTTGTCTGATGACGAACCTCCTGCAAATGAGGGACTCTCGAATTATAAGGTCTTAGCCTCATTGTTGCTACAAGAGTTTGGAGAGACTCTTAGTCCGGCGGCTCCTCCTCCTCGTTCTCTCTTTTCGAGCTCGGCTACGGCAAAATCTTCGGCCTTTCTGAAAATGAAGCCTGCAATTTCTATGAAGAAGGCCCTCCATTCTTTAGATTCTTGGATGGACAAGAAGAAAGAGTTGGGAAAGACTGTATTCTGCATGCCTCCTTCCAAACTCCATGGAAAGAGAGGTGTTTGGTATGGGACAGGAGAGACTATGGGTCTTTCTCTTCCTGCCTCGGCAGATGCGGACTTTCCAATTTAGTGGAGGCATCTAGACGTCACTCTTTAGGATCGGTCAGATCGACGTGGAGCATTTCGGAGTTGAACCACTTTCTAAAGGGACTTTTTGTCACTTTAGAGGTGTTCAATTTTCTGGATTGGTCACTCGGAGTTCTGGCCAACAAATCTAAAGATCCGGAGTTTCTTAAAAAACCCAGAGATTCTCCATAGCGTCCTGTCTTGCATGGACAAGGCAGTACAGGACGGTTCGGGAGAAGTGGCTTCCCTTTTTGGTGGCTGGCTGGTCTTCTGAAGAAGAGATCAGTATATGGATCCCTATATCAAAAGGGGTTTCTCCGAGCCAGAGGACTGCTTTATTGTTCGCCCCTCTGTCGGATCATCTGTTTCCTTCTCAGTTAGTGAAGGATATATCTCGCTCGCTAACTGAGAAGGCGACACAAGACCTACTAGTACAAACGTCCAAGAAAGGACGCCCTGTAGTGTCGACGATTAAGAAGGGCTCTCGTCCTCCTCAGCAGCCCTTTCGTGGAGGTGCAGCGGCTCGTCCCCCTGCCAGAAAGAAGAGCTCTGACAAGAGAGGAAGGTCTTCCTTTAGACCTTTCAAGAAAATCTAAATGACTTGTTGCTCCTTCAAGCACCAGTGGGCGCCAGACTCCTGAACTTGCAGGAGTATGGGCGAAAAGGGGAGCCGACCCTTGGTCAGTCTCGGTCCTAAAGAAAGGATACGTAATCCCCTTTGAGGACAGCCCTCCCCTAACATCTACGCCTCGGGAACTGTCAGCGAGGTACAGAGACCTGTAATGAGACAGACTCTCCTTCAAATGGTGGAACAAATGTGGGAAAAGGAGGCCATCGAACTTGTGCAGGATCCACACTCCCCGGGATTTTACAATCGCCTTTTTCTAGTACCAAAGGCATCGGGGGGGTGGAGACCAGTACTGGACGTAAGCGCTCTGAATCGCTTTGTTCAGAAAAGAAGTTCCGTATGGAAACGTCCGCTTCAGTAATGTCCGGCTCTTCGTCCAGGAGATTGGATGGTCTCTCTGGACTTGCAAGATGCGTATTTCCACGTTCCCATTCACCATTTGTCAAAGAAATATCTTCGGTTGTAATAGGAGACAAGATTTTTTCAATTCAGGGCTCTGTGCTTCGGGTCTGTCTACAGCTCCGCAGGTATTCACCAACCTGATGGCGAATGTGGCAAGATGGCTTCACCTAGAGGGAATAAACATCTCCCTCTACTTAGACGAGTGGCTGATCAGGGCCAAGTCGGAGATTCAGTGCTTGGAGGACTTATCAGTAACAAGAAACATGATAGAATCGCTGGGATTACTCGTGAACCTCGAGAAGTCGCAGCTGATCCCCAGCCAGAGCTTGGTCTATCTGGGGATTCAGATGGATTCTCGGGGTTTTCAAGTATTTCCTTCGTGAGAAAGAATCACTCGAGGTTTGTCGAAAATCTCGAGCTTCTTAGAGAGAAAGAGCAGTTCAGCGAGGGATTATCTGATGCCTTTTTAGGGACCCTGTCCTCACTAGAAAAGTTCTTCTTTCAGGGGAGGCTTCACCTTCGCACTCTTCAGTTTTCCTGAAAGGGGTGTGGAGTTGGAAGACGGGACAACTCTCGGACATCTTCCCGCTTCCACAAGAGATAAAAGATCACTTGAAGTGGTGGATCCTTCCTCTTCAAAAGAACGAAGGCGTATCGCTTGCCCTGCAGAACCCAGACTAAGTGTTATATTCCGACGCTTCGGAGTCGGGATGGGGAGCGACGCTAGGAGCAAGGGAGGTGTCAGGCACCTGGACAAAGGAACAGGTGTCCTGGCACATCAATTGCAAGGAACTAGTGGCCATACACCTAGCCTTAAAGTTCTTCGAAGAGAGAGTCAGAGGCGGGGTGATACAGATAAACTCGGACAACACCACGGCTCTGGCTTACATACGCAAGCAAGGAGGCACGCACTCTTTCTCCCACTCTTTCAGTTAACAAAAACACCTGTTAACCTGGACAGAAGAAAGAGGCATAACTCTCCTCACAAGATTTGTACAAGGGATAAAGAATGGGAGAGCGGACAGACTGAGCAGGAGGAATCAGGTCCTTCCCACAGAATGGACTCTACACGAAGAAGTGTGTCGAAGTCTTTGGTCCCTGTGGGGGAGACCTCACATAGACCTGTTTGCGACGTTCCTCTCCAAAAGAGTAGAGATCTTTTGCTCTCTAGTGGAAGATCCGAGAGCCCTTCGCAATAGACGCATTTCTCCTGGATTGGTCGGGTGTGGACGCCTACGCCTTTCCCCCGTTCAAGATGACCTGGGGGAAGTGCTCAGGAAGTTCGTAGCTTCAAAGAGCACGAAGTTGACATTAATAGCCCCATTTTGGCCAGCCCAAGAAGGGTTCACGGAGGTAGGGTTAGTGGATAGTGGACTTCCCCAGATCTCTTCCAAACAGACCAGATCTACTCAGACAACCCCACCCCACTTCGAGAGGTTTCATCACAACCTCCCAGGTCTCGCTCTGACTGCCTTTCGACTATCGAAAGACTTGTCAGAGCGAGGGGCTTTTCTCGCAAAGCTGCGGGCTCTATCGCTCGAGCCCGCAGAGCTTCGACGAGAAGAGTATACCAATCGAAGTGGGAAGTCTTTAGGAGGTGGTGTAAGAGTCAGAAGCTGTCCTCCTCCAGTACCTCTATAGTTAATATTGCCGATTTCCTCCTCTTTCTGAGGGAGGAATCACACCTATCTGTCTCAACAATAAAGGGATACAGAAGCATGCTGTCTTCATTATTTAGAAATCGAGGGCTAGAAATTGCAGACAACAAAGATCTACACGATTTAATTAGATCCTTTGAAACTTCAAAAGCAGCAACTCCTAGAACACCTAGTTGGAATCTGGACGTGGTCCTGAAATTCCTTTCCTCGGATAAATTCGAGCCTTTACATCTGGCTTCCCTCCGCGACGTCACTAGGAAATGCTTATTCCTTGTGTCTCTCGCTACAGCCAAGAGGACGAGCGAATTGCACGCTCTGGATTCCACAGTGGGGTTCAAGGAGATGCTGCCATCTGCTCGTTCCAGACAATGTTTCTGGCGAAGAACGAAAACCCGTCAAAACCTTGGCCCAGAAGCTTTGAAGTAAAAGGTCTATCTAACCTCGTAGGCAGAGAGACAGAGAGGTCTCTCTTGTCCAGTGAGAGCTCTTAAATTTTATTTAGAGAGGAAGAGACAGATGGGAGCTTGTCAACAAGTCTTTGGTGTGCTGTGAAGAACCCCAAAAGACTCGATGTCCAAAAAAACGCCTTGGCCTTCTTTGTGAGAAGCGTAATTACGGACGCACACAAGAACTGCTCAGAGGAATCCTTCGGTCTTCTAAAGGTTAAGACCCATGAGGTGAGAGCAGTAGCAACGTCTTTGGCGTTCCAAAAGAATATGCTCTTAAAAATATCATTGAGACTACGTATTGGAGGTGCAATTCAGTGTTTGCATCTCATTATCTGAAGGATGTGAGAGTGACTTATGAGAAGTGCTTCTCTCTAGGTCCATTTGTATCAGCAGATACAGTGCTGGGTCTTGGAGCAAAGACTGATCCTTAAAATATTTTGATTTTATCGTACATAAACCTCTTGTCAGATATGTGCTTGGTTTTCTATTAGCAAGCTCACGGATGTTGCACGGGCGCATAGTGTCATTGCTGGTAGGGGATCAAGGGTATGTATGGCTAGTGGGGGGGTACAAAATATATTTTGTATAAATGAACGTGTAATTATGTTTCGAGTTTTTGGTTGTTTGTAAGGAGTTCGGGGATAACTCCTTGCAATCTTAGAACTAACATGGATGTTAGGATCAGGTGATCGGGATCGGTGTTGTGCTCCTTGAACAAGGTGTATTGTATGTTAGTGGAATAGCACCCAATGACAAAGGCCTTTAGGCTCTGCGAGTAAGTGGATAAGACCCCATTGCAGACCCACAAGAACTCTTAGCCATAGATCAATATCTCGCTGAGGCTCTTGAGCTAAGCAGACTCCAGGCAGTAGCCGCGAAGTCTTCAGCCTAATAAGGTAGGAACCAAGGTTTATTAATACCTACAACATATGTTGTTTACCTGTCTATTTCAGTAGTTAGCTGTCTCTTACCCACCACCAATGGGTGCTAATCAGCTAAGTATATATCTGGCAGGGAAGTTGAATGTATAAAAATTGATATTGTCATGTTACAATAAAGTTTATAACATACTTACCTGACAGATATATTACGATTAATGGCCCACCCAGCCTCCCCGCAGGAGACAGGTGGAAGAGAAGAATTCTGATTAGAAAACGGGAATGGTTCCTAGTCCTGCCACCCAGGGCAGGGCGGTAGATCACCTGACCTACCGGTAGCGTGTGCCGCGAAATTTGAAATTCTGTCGGAGACGACGGAGTCTATAGCTAAGTATATATCTGTCAGGTAAGTATGTATAAAACTTTATTGTAACATGACAATATCATTTTTAATTATGCAATTTACCGAGTAATTACATAGCCATAATTTCTTTTATTCACAGCAGTATAGATTCAGATTTCGCTGTAGTTACATCGGGAGTGTGTACTAGGAGACACCAGTCTCACCCCTAGCGAGAAGGTTAGGAAAACACTGCAGATTAGGTCATTCGGTTTCTACGACTCCTGGTGTAAACATCTGGTGTCAGCAGCAGTTATTCATTTTTCGCTGGTTATTTACCAGACTTCATCATACAAACCAAAAGGGGAATACCTTCACCTGAAAGCTTCAGGATGAGTTTTTTCCTTGTTTTATTGCTTTTCACCAAAGTAGTTATCATCTTAAACATTTTATCATTAAAATTATATACCTACAGCCAATAACAGAGAGAGAGAGAGAGAGAGAGAGAGAGAGAGAGAGAGAGAGAGAGAGAGAGCATTGAATGGCAACATCATGTATCTGACATCAAGAGTGAAATTATGCATTATTTCAGAGAGAGAAGAGAATAACTCTTAGACTCCGTCTCCTTCCTCTCCGCCAATACGTATAATAACAAACAGCAATGCAATCATAATAACAAACAGCAATGCAGCTAACACTGTACCTTGTGGCACACCGGATATTACCTTAGCTACATCCGATTTCTTATCGTTTGCAATAACTATCAGTTTTGTACATTCAACTTCCCTGTCAGATATGTACTTAGCTAACAGGTAGGTCAGGTGATCTACCGCCCTGCCGCTGGGTGGCAGGAATAGGAACCATTCCCGTTTTCTAATCAGATTTCCTCTGTCGCCGGTGCCAGCAATATCGTTGTTGGTACCTCCTGACTTGATTTTCGTTTTTCGTCGTCATCGATCTTCTGGGCTGTCTTTTTTGGTGACGTATTGGATCTTTGGTTTGGCATATGCTTTTGTTAACTGTTTATTGGATTTTGCTTCGAAGAAGTAATTAAGAGTTGTAGGTGAGACTACCGAATGCTTAGGTAGACCCTCACATCTTTTGCAAGTATGGGAAATATTAATATTCATTCACTAATACGTGTAAGAAGTGTGTAAAAACTTGATTGAGGAAAAATAAAGACACTTCCTACTTAAGGAAGTTAGAAAAGCATTTGGCTAGAAACGCTTCCTTTAGAAGCTTTAGTAAGTCTTGTGCTAACGAGCAGTTAGCGTATTAGCAGCACTAGTAGTTGTTGCATCCACATCACCTTCTTCCTTCACAGAAACTGCAAATTCATCTGTGGCAAATTTGAAGAATAAAATGGATGGAGCTCAAAATACAAGCTCTTAAAGGTAAGCAAGTGAATATAGTGTTCCCAGTGCAGTGGAGGGTGCGTCTGATCGGCTCTGTCTCGCTCCCAGGCCTAGACCTCTGTCAAACTCCCCAGCATCTGGGAGGAGGCATACTGGTAACCCAAGGGAGGTCAGTGGGGTTTGCCCACAAACAGTCGCTCCCTGAGGCAGTTCTGTTGTTGAATCCCAGGCCATGACAGAGCACCATTGGAAAGGTTTCTTTAAGGAAGTGTCTTGTCTTTCCATGAGTGAGTCAAGCCCTGAAGGAGTTGTCCCCCAGATGCCAGTGGCACTTAAATGATGGGTCTCATCTACTGTAAAGGAGGACTCATACTGTATCACTGTCTCCTGTCCCTCCTACAAAGGCCAGTGTGTTATAAGAGGATCATCATCCTTCTTACAGCTTGTAGGGCAGTCTGGAAAAATTTAAATTTTCACTGTAGTGGAAGGATACCCTCTTCTAAGATTTGTTCTTCTTCGAGGAAGGAAGTCGTCCTTTGGGCATCCATCTGGTGAGGCTGCACGCAGGAAAAGTTCTTAGCATCTGTTGGCGCTGGATTGGTATCCTCCTGTGCTCTTTTCTCCAGATGGTTCCTTTGTATTCAAGTCTAGCTCTAAGAAGTGAACAGCACCCGAGCGTCTGTTGGGGCATGTGCGTCCTTTTCGAGTGGAAGGGTCTCGGTCCTGCATTCTGTATCTTCAGTAATCCAAGAGCTCCCGTTAGCGCAAGAGCACCTACAGATGCAAGTACCCATTGGCGCAGGAACAGCCACGGGTGCATAATTTACCTCCTCTTCAAGAGTGCGCACTGGTTCTAAGGTTACCATAGGTGCAAGAGTGCCCATTGGCGCAAAGTGCCTCCAAGTGTGGCTGAATGCTCAGGGGCGCCTGAGCTCCCACGAGAGCCCATTGGTGCCACTAGATCATATTATAGCTGTTCAACAGTCGAAATACTACAGATGTTGGACCTGATTTCCCTACAGTGTCGCAAGGTATAGCTGTCATAGATCCGTGTATCGCAGCCATACAAAGTAAGCTGGAAAACATTTTAGGCTTCATGAAGCATACTGCTGCTCCTGTCCAGCTGCAAACAGCCTTGTCTCCTGTTTCTTTGGTGGAAGAAGGAGATAAGGAAACTCTTCCTATGGCCTACATTCCCTTCTTCGCTATTTTCTAGCGAATTTTCCTACTCTTTTTTTGCCAGTAACTTCAACCTTGTAAGTGTCTTCATATATGAGAGATAATCAAGTAGATTCTTCTAAGTTGCCTAATCTGGTTCTTTTCTTTTCTGCTCGTAGGGCCATTGAAGTAAGTTGACCTTTGGATGTCTGAAGAAGAGGGAACAGCGAAAGTAACTTTAATTTCCCACTGTCACATCTTTTGACTATGAGACATCTTTGTTACAAGACCAGGGAGGCTCTCTCTTTGGGAGTGTCTGCTGCTGTCCAGGGAAACATTTTTGAACTCAAGACTCCGCAAGAAGGTCGGCCTTCAGCTCAGCCAAAATACGTAATGTGTTTGGCATTGGAATTAGACCATCTTATCAGAATATCTTCTGTGTTCAGAGTATTGAGCTTCCTTGATTGGACTGTTGGAGTTTTTGGGCCACAAATGGAAGGAATGTTTGACGTTGAATGAGGAATCTTTTATGGACCTGTCAGGAGTAACTTCCTGCCTGGATATAGGTATCGGGGACAGTTCCGTGGAATGGGCTTCTCTCTTTGTGCTGGGCATTCTGAAAAAGAAAGAACTCTAATATTCTTTCAACATCAAAGGAGTGTCTTGGACACAGAGGTCCAATCTTCTTTACTCTCATCTAGATAGTAAAATCCTTTTTCCCAAGGGTACAGTGATTCAGGTTGCTTCTGACCATCAGAAGAAGTCAACCCAGGACCTTCTCTAACTTATTCAACCAAGCGCTCTTGTAATACCACTCCTAGCTCATAACCTTCTCCTTCCACACGCGCTCAGCCTTTTTGTGGCAGGGGAAGCTCGAGTTCATTCCCTTCATTGAGGGGAAAGTGTTTCACTCCTCGAAACATTAGGAAATACTCCTCCAAAATCCCTGCTAAGAAGTGAGGGGGCAGTCCTCCATGCACTTGTAGGAGCAAGGTTCCACCAGGTTTGGATGAACCAGGAAGCAAGAGGGGCAGAACCTTGGATCATAAATGAGTGGAGAGAAGGCTACAACATTCCTTTCGAGAACTTTCCGTTCTTATCCAGCTTTTTGATAGCTTTAGCCGGCTCGGAAACTCAGACATTTATTACCCTGTCAAGAGAAATTTCGTCACTCATGTAAAAGAAGGCCATAGATAACCAAAACTCGGCCTGTCATAGCGCCATAAATTGCCAATTTTATGGCACTAGACAAGCACCATAAAACCAGATCGCCATTAACCGAGACCGCCGATAACCAGGGACTGCCTGTATTGCACTGTTCACAAATCAGAATTAACTAGCATGGAAACGTTGGGTGGCTATGGCTGAGAAAAGGATGAACTAGGGAACAAAAAGAGGGTTTGAGATGAATGAAGAGAGAAATGCATGTGGTGGAGCACAGGATATACTTGGAAGGGTTTGTTAAGAAATAAAGAAATATTTCATTAGGAGGAAAAACTGGCCGCCAAAATACCCAAGTCATAGACTTACTGTAGGAGTGCAAAACAACATTCCTTTATATCGGTATCCTGAACTGAGGCCCGTCACACATGGGACACGGAATGGGTGAGTGAGAACAAGGGACATCCGCTCACTACCAAAGCCAGAGCACTTGTGAAAACGATTTGGCCGCTTGCTGCCAAGCGTGGGTAGCCGGATCTCCTCAGGGCCTAATATGGCCAAATATGTTGAAAGAATTTGTGTTGCAGACTGTTTTAGATGGAAATAGTATTTGGTATGCTTGTTCCATCATAGAAGAGAACATTAGGCTTTTTAGATAGATCTGAGGATGCATACTTCCAAGTACCCATCCATCAGAACTGGGTATTACCTCTGCTTTGTTAAAAAAAAAAAAAGGACTATCTACCTGTTCAAAACTTTTTGTTTAAACTGATGACAGCCCTACAGGTGTTTCCGTTTATAAAGTTTAATGTTATGTCCATGTTTTTTTCTAATATAATAATGCAGCTGCACATTAGTGTGAACAGTGAATTCCCAGGTATACCAAGTAGATTTTTCAATACTATATTTCATCCTTAGGAGTAGAAGGCCTTTTTATGTCATAAAAAGTATGATAATTTCTAATCTTTGTGTGTGTGTGGATTAGGATCCCTATCTGTTTATATATGTTTAAAAAATTAGCATATATAGTCATACTTGTGTATTATTCAATTGCATGTAATGTTCAACATTTTTCACTGCATATATTAGCATTTTAGCATATAGTACCCCTTGTAATGTTTGAGTTTTGATTTTGGCAATAAGCTTAGGCTATGTTAGCAATCACTACATAGCCTACTCTAAGATTCTGGCATCTAAAAACCAATGAGCTAAAAGCTTAGAATATGACTATAAAATCAATAAAAAAAATCAGCATGTATAGTATACTCATTTCAAATAATTAAAATTAACTATAATAAAGAAAATGAAAAAAACTTCCAACCTCCTTTGTTTACAATTGTTCTTTAAACTATTTACCCAATGGAAATACCACAGCAATAATGAACTAGCTATGATGAAAGCAGTGTCTTTGATGTAATTTACTTATTTAATGTTTGTTTTTATAGAATGACTTTTAAGTTTTAATTTACCATATCCTTTTTACCAAAAAAAAAAATATATATATATCATTCTCTATGAATCATAAGTGAAGAGAAATCAGGTGATGAAGTACAAATGGCGGCTAATACTTGTTTAAATTCGGGAAATGTAGGTTACACTTATTATAGCCTAGAACAGCCATAAATAGAGGAATAACATAACAGTAATAAAAGATTCTCAGATAAGTAAAACAGAATTTATATTTGTTCCGATCCGTAATACAAACCATCGGTCCTTTAACAATAGGAAGTAGCTAGCGGCAGCTGGAACGGTCGTAAGCTTCGAACAAGGGGAGAACGGTAGTAGTTAACTGCTTGTCCGACAGTCGCGCGCCGCGCGACTGGGAGGTAAACAAATCACTTTTGCTTTCGGCCGCGGGTGTGAAGGACGTGTTCGTCATCGCTCTCTGCCCGCTTCATCGTCGTATGCTTTGTTTATATTGTGTTTTCTACTAATGGTTTGTTTAACTTGAAAATGAAACTGTAAGTACACTGTTTTCATTTTCATTACTTAATTATGGACAACATGGAGCTATCGCCGTAGATGCGGCGATTTCCTCTCTTTTCATGAATTGAACCCTTGAATTATGTCTCGGTGCCGAGGGCGGGCGCGCTCGCGCCGAGTCATGTATTTTGGGCGAAAGTGTGTAATTGAAAAATGTAAGTACTCTTTTCATTATATTTTTGCCCTGTGCGTTCGTTACCGAGAGCTTGATTGCGCTCGGCACGAGCCTTTTATTTTGTATAATAGAATGGAATGAAAGTGGATTCGCAATTGCAATATTCTTTCATTTTCATTTATTTCTTTGCATGAATTTAATTTGGATCAATTTTCGTTTTTACCCGGGAATTGATCCTTACGTTTTTATGTGAAAGTGAAATCGTGCAGTATTCTGTTTCATTTTCATATATATTTTATGATAGCATCATATTATTTGGATCAAGTTTCCGTTCTTACCCGGGAATTGATCTTTTAACCCCTTTAAGTTCTATGAAGTGAATCGCAAGGGCAGTATTCTGTTTCATTTTCATATTACTTTTCACTGCTGTGCGGGGGTAGGGAAGCGAAGGTCTGCCAGGGAGTCGTCGGAAAGCTCTCCCGCGACTCCCTTGGTATCCGATTCTTCGTCTTCCTTCCTGCCCCCCGCTCAGCTTCTTCGTTGTATTTTATATTTGGGGTCTTCCTTGCGTTCGGGGTGGGGCATGTCTTCCCCCCGTGCGTGAGGGAACCCCTCTTACTAATCTATCTATGTTACCGCAGGTGCTACATCCGTGGGAGACGACCTTGGACAGGTATGGACCACCGCGGCGGCAGGGCGTGCCTAGCATCCACGGGCTGCTGCAGCGTCTAGCGAGGTCTGGGGCGGTCTCCACTACTACCACGGCCGCTTATGCTGCTCCCCCCTCCTGGTCTACACTCCCCATGCTGTGTCGGTGACGCCGCTTGCCGCTACTAGGGCCGCCGCCGTACCGAGGGGGGTGGTTTGCCGCCGCCGCCTGTTTTCTTCGTGTTGCCTGCCCCAGACTTCCGCTGTTCCAGCAGCTCGCCCCTGGACCGGTCGCCAGTACCCAGGTTCCGCTGGCTGCCGATGATTTCGACGAGGCGATCGCTGGGCCTGCCGTACCTGCCGCTGAGTGATTCCCGCTGTTGGCTTGGCTGTCCCTTCTGGGTTCTACCGCTGCCGCTGTTCCTGCCGCTCCTGAGCTGGTTGCTGTTCCTGTCGCTCCTGGTTTCTGAGCCTGTCCATGCTGGTCCTGCCCACGGTGTGTCTTCCCCAGTCCCAGGTCCTTCCGGACAGGTGCAGTCGGGCCGTGTTGCTTCGGCAATAGCCCCGGCTCCGGCCTGGATGGAGGACCTGACGACTGTCCTGCGTGAGCTGACGAGGAAGAGGAGAAGAGGAAGCTGTCATCTTCGTCTTCATCGTCTGCTGCTGCCTTTCCCCTTCGACTTCTAAGGTGCCCATAACCGCTGAAAGAAGAATAAGGCTGCCTTCCCCCCTAATAGAAGTCTCCTTACGGGAACTTCTAAGGGCCCGTCCCACCCCGGTGGGACGGGGGGTCCTTCTGCTGGTCCTCCTGCTCCTTCGGGAGCGGGGCCCGTCTCCCCTTCCGTAAGGAAGAGATAGACGGGGACCAGAGGAGTATCGGTTAGCTCTGGTACTTCCTCGCCTGGTGCTAGCGGCGATGCCGCTACGCCAGGTTCCGGCTCGGTCTCTCGTTCGCGAGGAGATCCCGAGTGTACGTTCTCCCTCGGGAGACCGTGCAGCCAAGTTTCGGCGCCAGAGTTCGCTCGGCGCCAAGACGCGGCACGGAGCAGAAGGCTGGTGAGAGACGCTCAGGTGACTCTTGCCAGGCCAGCGGCCACTCTTCACGCGATCAGCTGGTAACCCGGGTTTTCCCCCCTTTTCCCCCCTAAGAAGACTCCTTCGGGATCTTCTAGGGCCCGTCTCGCTCAGGCGAGTCGGGGAGCTCTTCTGCTGGTCCTCCTGTTCCTTCGGGAACGGGGCCCGTCTCTTCCTCTGCAAAGAAGAAGACGACGGGGACCAGAGGTGTACCAGCCTCGGCTGGTACGTCCTCACCTGGTGTTAGCGGTCCTGCCGCTAAATCAGGTTCCGTCTCGGCCGCTTCTCGTTCGCGAGAAGTACCGAGTGGACGCTCTTCCACGGGAGACCGTCCAGCCAAAGTTTTGACGCCCGAGCTCGCTCGCCGTCAAGACCGCGGCGCGGAGCAGAAGACTGGCGAGAGTCGTGCACACGACTCTCGCCAGGCCAGTGGACGCTCTCGCAGCGACCAACTGGCTGCTCGGGTTGACGTGACGGTCGCTGACCAGCCACGGGTTGAGGCGAGGAAGGGGTCCCCGCGGCCGTCGGTACCAGCCACGGCTGGTACCAGCGGCTCGACGCGCCGAGAGGACGCTGGCCGGTCTCGCCGCGACAGAGAGCCTAGCAGGTCACCTGACCGCCGCTCCCATAGGGACCGGGCGGAGACAGTAACCAGCAACAGCTCGCCTGACGCTAGAGATCAGCGTTAACGTTCTCAGCCGAGCCTCTCGCCCCAGGCGAGCGGCAAGGCTAGGCCTGCTGCTCGATCGCCACCGCGGGTTGACGATCAGCAGCAGCCCTCCAAGCACGCTGGTCCTGCCAGCGAGCTAGGGGGGAGCGTCAGGTCTGCCTCTCCTGTACCTTCAACCTCCTCGGGCTACACCGGGAGGAGCGAGGTACCTACGACTGATCGCGAGAGGTGCGCCGCTCGCGATCCCGCTATGACGCCGTATGGACCAGGCACGGGTCTAGGACCGACCAGGACACGCGCAAGTAGCTGGAGGCGACCGTCAGGGGCCTGCCGCTGTTCCTCCTTCTAAAGGAGGAGTATCTCGGGATCTGTTCTTGTTGGAGGGACTGGACGGTCCTACTCCGCAAGACGCGGTTACTCCCGAGATACAGAGGAAGTTGCAGAAGTCATTAAGCTGATTCGTCAGCATAAAGACCTTGCGGAAGGATTGCCGCTCCCACCAGCAGAGCCCACGTCTCTGCTCGAGTCGTTTTGGGACCCGAGAGGGAACCCAAACCGACGGTGGGTCTGCCGCGATCGGAGCTTGCCGATTGTCTCGAACCAGAGTCTCTCGTCTCCGGACAAGAAGGCTCTCTCAGTTCTGGCCGGTCGATCAAGCTACTTCCACCTCCTCTACTGCGACAGCTGCGTTTCTACGTGTCTTCGGACACCGTATTTAAATACTCTTCGGTCCTCCTGAGAGGTTTCGACCTCGACGAGGACTGGAATGAGTCGGAGGACGGTATCGGCTCTCTCCTGTCAGGTGTCGATCAGCCCCACCCACCCAGACGACGTTCACAGTGGCGGCAGACCCTTACCTACAGTGAGAGTTCTTAACCCTCCGCGGGAAAACGTTTTCTCCTGACGATTCGTTTTCCCAGACTCTGAGAGGCCATCGCCGCAAGGCGATGGCTGTTCCTACTCTTCTCCAACTGCTAGTTCCACTGGGAAGGCGAGCGAGTATCCAATTCCTCCCCCATTCCCTCTCTCCTTACGGCTACGAGGGAAAGAGGAGGGATCCTACAGAGATTTCTCTGTAGGATCCCACGTTCGGGACTGCGCTACCGGGGGGACCTTCGGGTCCTACCTGACGTAAGCCCCATTTCTACGGGAATCGAGAGGACCACCAGCCGATATCGTTTGACGAATTCGGTGGGGGTTTCGCAGACTGCTTAGAATTCTAAGGGAATTTCTAGCGCATTCGAGAGTGTTCGAGTTTTTTACGATCTCCAAACACTTACGCGAGACCACGGTCCAAAGTGAGCGAGACGAGAATCCCCGATATGTTACACGATAATCGGGAACCTCGCCTATGCTCGAATTCCTGGAATTTCTAGCATTGGGAAGAAGACTGCTGCTGAAAGAAACTATCTCACAGTAGGCGACCAACCTGGAATAGAGGAGATCGGACGGGAATATCCAGTTTGGCTTGAACTATCGTCTTAGTATTCTGTTCACCATTGAAGCTTTCCTTCGAGGAAGACTTCTCCTTCACTCTCTTGATAGAGAACGAAGGTGGTCGATCTCCAATCCTTATTTTGTTTTCTTGAAGGAAAGAATTTAGGATGGAGATCGTTGTTCAGAATCCTACAAATATACTACGTATATTAACCTCGCGACATGATTCTACTAAGCAGTTGAATTGTCCGAGGGGTAGGCGCATATCCTAGTTAATCTACGGATTACGACTTATAAGAGAAGTATTCTAATTGAACTGCAACTCGGGGTTGCCTGCAACCTCCCAGAGTTTTCAGTTTCAATTTTATATACTTATGGTTTTGTCACGATAACACCATTTCAACTTTTATATTTACCGAAATTCGTTTCGCCTAATATAATTGCTCGAGCATATCTTTATGCTCGGTAGTTTTTTCTAGCCGAACGCATTCCTTCGTGGAATAATGGATTACCTGGCAACTCAGGATGACGAGTCAGCGAGAGCTCAGGCTCAACTACTGCGTATTGAACTGCCTGATAGCAGCTCAGTATCAGCTGGGCCTCCGAGATTCACGGTCATGTATGTCTCTCTCTCCCCTGCTTTGATTGACTACCGAACCGTATCTCTGCCCAACAATCATGGACTTAGGTCTCTGATTAACGGGGATTCTCGCAATAATGAAGGACCATCTACTGCTGTGACGCTAGATTCCATCGCCTTCGACATTGCGAGAATTTTCAACAGAGATATCTCTTGGACTCTTTCATCTTTCTGTTTACCGCACGGTAACAGAAGTCTGTACAAGTCTCCCGCTGCATCGCACTGCGATAATGTGAATGATTTTGCAGACATCTGAGTTTGTCTTCAAAATATCTCGTAATTGTAGGTGTACAATTGTTCATTGTTCAACCTGAATTACGAGATGTGTCAGAAGACATCGCCTACTCTCCGACCTGACAGCTCTACTTCCCACTGTTCAGCCCATGAGAAGCAGTTCTTCAGGCGGCTTTCCCCTGTGTTTTCATTACTGAAGAACGCCCGCTTTCATTGCAACTACGACTTCTCACCGGACAGCAATGAAATAGCGGTTAGCGTTTTCAGTCATTTGTAAGCACAGGCTATGAATCTTGAGAATCCTCTCTCGATTCATCTGTGAAGACGTAGGTTGCATTCAATATCTACCTTCGTCTTCAACTGTACATAGTGTTTTTTCTCCTTAGCTGAGATTCAACAACCATGAGATGTTTTACCTTCAGGACCTCGGTCTCTAGAAGGCAATTGACTTTCGCCTGTTTGGGCACATGCCTTAAGAGAATCATCACCTCGCTGTCCGGCATTGGTGACAAAACAAATACATTATTTGTTTGGTCGCTGCATAACCCTTTAAAGGCGAAGGTCACGTGACTTACTCGGATGCTTTGACAACTTGCCTCCTACCGAACGCAGTCAGTCGGCAGCTGTCAGAGCGTCCGAGTCAGTTACGAACTACGCTGTTGACTTAGTTCGGTTGTTACAAAGCAACCATTACTTCGTTTAATAGCTTGTCACAGTACCCATACCATTGACACCCACCATGGAGTGTCGGTGTCCTATCCACTACCGAGAACTTCGCTGCATGGGGATAGGAGGATGCGAGAGACTTCGTGCAAACGGACAGACCAGTATGGGTACTGGACATCACCGCAGTAGAGAAGAGGGATAGGTCATGCGACTATTTCCTTCTTTTCCTCTGAGGAACTGCATGACTTCTCCTGCGAAGTCAAGCATCCATGGGGATGGGGATCCATGACGCTCGATTTCGTACCGAACTTCGTAGCGAAGACTCAGAACCCTTCGGTCCCTGACGATTGGTTCGAGTCGTTCACAATCCCCTCCCTAATGGACTTCACCGCCTTCGATGCGAAGGAGATGCTGCCTTGTCCGCAAGAACTTCTCCGTGGCGCAGGTACTGAAGGCAGGGGTCTGGTCCAACCAGACCACATGCCCTTCCTTCTACCTTCGGATATTGCCCACAGGTCCTTGGATCTTTTTCCTTGGGACCCGTGGTGGCTGCTCAACACGTTGTGTAGCGAACCCAGACCCTCGCAGGCTGAACAGCATCGAGTCCTGGTGTGACCGTAAGAATGGATGAGTGAATGAGAGTGTGACTGGCTCCTCTTCCCATCTTTTTCTTCCCCTCTACCTGTGGTTAGAGGGACACGGTCGGCACCCTGCTGGATAAGGACAAGATGCAGGTGAGCTACTCAACAGAGCCCCATCCTATCCCTTTCACTAGGGATAGGAGCGTATATCCACCACTTCCTCCAACAAGGAGGAAGTGGATGCCAGCTTGAGACAACCCATACTTTATGTTGCCTCTTGCAAACAGGAACAAGTTCTTGCTTGCTGGTACGAAGAGATACGCTTGCCTCTCTCTTAGTACTCGGCCCAGAGGTCTGACCATTGATCCTGCGGTGCACACCCCGATCAATCGGACAGAGGCTTGGATCCCTCCCTCGCTCTTACGACCAGGGAGGCATTCCAGGGATGGACGAACACCAGTCTGTTCATCAAAAGACTCAGATTCCTCCCACCAAGAAGTGAGTCTTCCTATTGTTAAAGGACCGATTTGTTTACCTCCCAGACTGTCGGACAAGCAGTTAACTACCGTTCTCCCCTTGTTCGAAGCTTACGACCGTTCCAGCTGCCGCTAGCTACTTCCTATTGTTAAAGGACCTCAGGTTTGTATAGTTAGGAAAAATGCAATTTTCGACAAATTGTCATTGTTCCAATACGTAATACAAACCATCACTCCTTTAACAATAGGAAGGTAATCAGCGCCGAGCTGGAGCGGTCGTAAGCTTAGAACAAAGGGTTTGATAGATAACTGCTTGTCCGGTAGCCAGGAGTCCCGCCCGACCGAGAGGTGAAAGAGTCACTTTGCTTTCGGCCGCCATCAGAGACAGACGTGTTTGTTTGCCGCTCTGCCCGCTGCTCGTAGTTTTAACTTTTCTTCACATGAAGGATATTTCTATGCTTTTTCTTACTGAGTGCTTGTGTTGTGGAAACTGTAAGTACTTTGTATTCTTTTGTTTTTTTTGTAGTTGCTCGCGAATCTGGTGTTTGTTATGGATTCCTGCGAGCCTGAGAGACCACCCCGCCCCCCCATCAGCACAGATTGTGCCCTGGTGTGGAGGGCCGCAGATGTGGGGCCTTTCGGTCTCTTATTGAAGTAGACCAGCATAATGTATGTACCAGGTGTCGAGGGCGTGAATGCTATCACGCCAACCCTTGTGATATTTGTGTATTGTGGTCGGTGGAGCAGTGGGGGTGATATGAGGGGAGGAAGAAGGTGCGTAAGCCGGCCAAGGAGTCGAGGCGAGGAATTGGTCCCCTCGGTCGCCAGGACCAGCTTCGGCTGGTTCAGGGGGCGTGGCGCGCCGTGAGGACAGGCCACGCTCCCACCGCGACAACAGACTCTGCCGGTCCCCTGACCGCCGCTCCCATCGGGACCGGTCTGAGAGGGGGACCAGCAGCAGCTCTTCTGATGCTTGGGACCGTCGCCGCTGTTCTCGGTCCAGCCGCTTTTCCCTGGAGAGCCATGCGACCAGGCCTGCAGCTTGGTTGCCACCGCGGGTTGGCAATCGCCTGCAGCCCCCCAAGCACGCCGGTTCTGCTGGTGGGCGAGGGGGGAGCGCCAGATCTGCCTCTCCTATCCCTTCAACTTCCTCTGGCTACACCGGGAAGAGCGAGGCGATCAGGAGCGATTGCGAGGAGTGCGCTTCTCGCGATCCCTCCATGAGGGCCTACAAACCTGGCACAGTCCTAGGACCGACCAGATCGAACGCCCAAGTGGTTGGAGGAGACCAGGAGGGGTCTGTGGTGGTTCCTCCTGTGGAAGGAGGAGGATCTCGGGAGGCGTTCTCTTTGGATGGGTTTGATGGCCCATCTCCTCAGGACGCAGTCACTCTCGAGATCCAGAGGTCTTTTGCGGAGGTAATTGCGCTGATTCGTCAGCAAAATGACCTTGGGGAAGGATCGCCGATCTCACCTTCTGAGCCTACGTCTAGGCTGGAGTCATTCTGGGGACCCAAGAGGGAACCCAGGACGACGGTGGGTCTGCCGCGATCAGCCTTGGCCGACAGTGTGTTGGGCCAGGTGGACTCTCTCGTCTCTGGACAGGAGAGTTCGCTTCGGTCCGGCAGGTCGTCCAAGCTCCTTCCCCCACCTCTACCACAACAGAGGTGCTTCTATGTGCCATTTGAGGACCCTCTGCCGCCCAAGCAGGTTAACCCGGAGGCTAACTCCGGGTGTGTCTCTTCAGCACCCGCTGTTAGAGAACCTCTGGTTCTTGCAGCAAGAGGCACTGGCCTTGGAATCAACTGCCATGGCAGCATTCCAAGCAGTCTCTTGGCTAGACCTGCGGTCCCTCACAGTGTCTTAAGGTCACGGCCTCCTCGGGAAACGTCACTCCTGGAGGAGACCCGGCTTTCTGGTGGTAGGGCGATCTACCTGGCCCACCAGACAGCCAACCTGTGGGCCAACCTGGTTCTGAGGTGTAGGGACGCAGTCCTTACCCGAGTGACCAGGTCGGCGGGGCGCGAGGCGGCCTTGGGCCTCTGCAACGGACCTGTGCTGAGTTCCCCCTCTCTCTTCCCGAGAGATGGTGGACGCTGCGGTGGAACAATGGCACACTGACGACAGTGACCGTCTAGTCCACCAGGCAGTCTCAAAGGCGGTTGGGCAGCCTCAAGCCACTGCGGCTAAGCCCACAAGAGCTTAGTTAGCGCTTCCCCTTCGACCAAGGCGACGTCCTCGTCGAAGTCGAGAGGAAAGACTCAGCCTTTGGCTTCTTCGCTAAGGAGTGACCGTAACCAGCCCTTCTCCCAGCCCTCCTTATCCCAAGGAGGAGCTGGGAAGAAGAAGTCGAAGAGAGGAGGGAAACGCTAGGGACGGTATTCCCCCTCACCTGCTGCTGGAAGGGGCGGGCTGCCTGGCGAGCCATTGGGCAACTTGGCAGCGCTATGGAGCTGAGACGTAGCACTTCGGCAGGAAGTAGAAGCCATGCTGAGCAAAGGAGTTGTGGAGATCGTATGGGATCAGTCGCCGGGCTTCTACAGTCAACTTTTCCTGGTGGAGAAGTCCTTGGGGGCTGGCGCCCGGTGATAGATCTCTCCCTCTTGAACCAATTCGTTTGCCAGACTCGGTTCACGATGGAAATGACACGCTCAGTGTTCAAGTCCATCTGGGAGAAGGACTTCATGCTTTCGGTGGACCTGAAGGATGTGTATTTCCAGATACCCATCCACCAGTCCTCCAGGAAGCACCACTGCTTCATCCTCGACAGGACGGTGTACCAGTTCAGGGCACTTTGTTTCGGTCTTTCAACTGCCCCACAGGTGTTCACACAAGTGTTCACTCTGGTGTCGGCTTGGGCCCATTTGGTAGGGATATGTCTTCTGAGGTACCTCAACGATTGGCTGGTCGGGAGCTCGCAGTTGCTACAGGACAGGGATCGACTCCTCGAGTTCCGCCGCGATCTGGGATCGTGGTAAATTTTCGAGAAGTCAAGATCTCGAGCCCAAGCAGAGGATGAAGTACCTGGGCATGCTGATCGATAAGGTAGCAGGGCGAGTCTTCCCCGCAGACTCGCGGATCAGCAGGTTCAGGGAGGCAGCCGGATGGTTCCTGTCTCTACGGGAACAGCCAGCTCAGCAATGGCAGGTCGTGATCGGTCACCTGTCGTCTCTCGAGAAGTTAGTCCCTCATGGGCGTCTTCACCTGCGTTCTCTTCAGTGGAGGCTAAAGGAGAATTGGTCACAGGCAAGAGACCCGCCTTACTTTCCTGTGTCCCTCACGGAGGAGGTGAGGCAGGACCTAGCCTGGTGGCTGGACGACAGGAACCTCGTAAGAGGAGTGCCTCTTCGCAACATCCCCCACTGATCCTGTGGTGCACACCCCGATCAGCTGGGCAGAGGCTAGGATCCCTCCCTCTGCTCTTACGACCAGGGAGGGAACCAAGGTTGGATGAACACCAGTCTGTTCATAAGACTCAGATTCCACTCACCAATAAGTGAGTCTTCCTATTGTTAAAGGACCGATGGTTTGTATTACGTATCGGAACAAATCACAATTTGTCGAAAATTGGATTTTTCCTAACTATACAAACCTGAAGTCCTTTGCACATAGTCCCACCTCATGCCACCCTTCACTCTGTTTTCCTGGGCCTAAAGCAGAGTGACTCTTTCACTTCTCGGTCGAGTGGGACTCCTGACTACTGGACAAGCAGTTAACTATCGAACCCCTTGTTCTATGCTTACGACCGCTCCAGCTTGGTGCTGATTACCTTCCTATTGTTAAAGGACCTCAGGTTTGTATAGTTAGGAAAAATCCAATTTTTGACAAATTGTGATTTATTGTCTTTATTCTGCAAAAATACGGGAGTTTGTCAGCTTCTGTGGAAAGAAATTCTACTTTGTTGACTTCCGTTATCAGGAAATCCAAAGCCTACGGTAGGCTTAGCTTAGAAGTTTGCACTTTTCCAACATAGAAACAATATACAATAATAAAATATTCTCAGATAAGTAAAATATATTTGTATTTATTGTCTGTTGTCAGGAAATCCAAAGTCTAGGCAAAGCCTAGTTCCAAAATCTTGCACTTTTCCAAAATTTTCATTCCGAAAATTTTAGGGCCATACCGAACATTACACGATTATATATGGTAGTTAGTGTGTTACTGTGAAGTTAACCCTGAGAGAGTAAGATTCAATTTAGTCTTTAAAGTATTGTACTGTACTGTGATTCTATTTTGAGAGCATGTTCTTTTGTAAAGCTGTTTTCAGTCACTAAAAATGCCTTTTGTTTAGTTTGCCAACAGATGTCCAGAATGAGGCAATACCCTTGATTTTGGGTGGTGGTGATGTCCTCATGGCAGCTGAAACAGGTAGTGGCAAGACAGGTGCCTTCTGTCTTCCCATCCTGCAGATTGTATGGGAAACCCTGAAGGACATACAATTGGGTAAAACCTCAAAGGTCAACAAAGAGGCATGTAAGTGAGAAGGACTGGAAGTTACAGTCATTTTGTTTGTATGTCATGAGACTAATTTTGAATTTGCTGGAAGTTAGTTTATCTAACTAATTGCAATTGTGTTTGTCCTATACCAGGCAGTAACAGGAGAATCAGCCCCATTAGGGAGGCATAACTTAATAAGTGCTTAATTTGTTGGTCAACATCTTGTGTAAAATTTATGTAAATAAGGGGGTATTAATTAACTATTACGTAGTTGTTCCAATGGTAATATGAACCTACATTTTCATAGATGGGGTAGTGCTCAGCTCAAAGCATGGTGAGTTTGTATGCACACTTAAAAATAGAAATGCCCACTTAAAAAAAAATGTTTACTTATAAAAAAATACTTTTCACAACTCAGGCTGTGGTAAGTGGTGCCTTATAATTCCACTACAGTCTCTAAAACATATGAGCATTAGCATCAATAACACAGGAAAACCATACCACAGTTCTGCAGTAAAGGCAATAAAAGTGAGTAGCATGCGCTGTTTCCCAGAGTAGTCATTAAAGATGCTGAAGGGAGTTTATTGTTGAATGAAGCTTATGGTAATCCTACAGTTATCAAAATACGATTACCATTCATAGTCAAGAGGAAGACACTTCAATGAGTGTTGTCTAAAAGATATCAGTAAGTCAGGAATCTGCTGATATCCAGACAAGTGTATAATTTTTTAATAGTAGTGGAACAAAAGATCTGAGGTGTGTGACATGATGAAATCATCATCTCTGTATATGTAGTAAGGTTAATGCATGGTATCAAGTTATTTGGCAGTATTAGATTTATTTCAAGTGTTCATAGTAAGAAAGCTTGGAAATTGAATGAACACAATTTAGTGTGAAGATGCTTGGTCAATGATGTCACTTTTGCCTAATTAAGTTCAGCTTCAGACTCCATGATCTACACTATTTCCTTATTTTGCATTTGGAGGGGAGATGTTAAAAGGTCAGAAAAAGAATGGTTGGATGAAGTACATAAAATTATATGTGGAGATAGTAGTGGTTTGTCATATCCAAAGGAAGGGTTTGAACTGGTAATTTTTTGTATCAGATTTATTAGACAAATGGAAGATTAATCAGGAATTTGGAGAATTGAATCATGCACTAGTTCAGTTTTGGAAGCATACAGGTCCAAAAGCCAGATGGAACAGATGTCAAAAAACAGAAGGGGTATGCATATATTGAAAACTAAGGTTCAGTGCGAATTACATGTGTACGTATGATCCATTACAGCATATGCTTATCAGAGAATATTGGGCATTGTGTTGGACTTTCATAAATTTACAGAGGATAAAAGCACTCATAAGGTCTGTCCTAATCTTTCACCATCACTGTTGGTTCAAAGTTAAAGTGTAATGTCTTTGAAAACGATACATTTTATGTAAAGAATCAGAAAGAAAAGACCATCCAATACTGGAAATTTTTATTCTTTTTCTATCAGCTTTTTAATTATGATTTCAATTTTTGTTTGCTCCTGTGGTAATATACAATATAGGTACTCCTCGTTTAACGACGGGGATCCGTTCCGTCGTTAAACGAATTCATTGTTAAATGCGTTATTCTCTTTATTTTGACGAATAGCATTAATTTTCAATCATGTTATACACAGAACTATTTTCCAACATAGCCTACTACTTAGCAAAGTTCTGACAATGCTTTTTATTATTTTATTACTCATATATTTTAACTTCATCATTTTATAACTTCTTAATGTATACTAATTTTCTTTAAAACAGTGTTACATTATTTAACACATTTAGCCGACATTCCCGAGTTAGCCTACCAGTAGTAAGTCAATACAATACTAAGTCAATTCAGCACTAAACTTTTCTCAGAATCTGCACATTATTTAGCAGTGACTTTCCTATTCTAAATTTGGTATTTTATAATGATCGCTGTTAGTTTCCTCGTCATTTATTTTTATTGTAGAGGGTAGTGAGATGAAAAAAATAATGAATGAATTTCAGTGATCACGGGGCATTTGAATGTTGCCGTCAAAACGTAAACAAAGCACAACGCCATCTGTTGAGGAAAGTAAACACTAAACTATTTGCTAATGGGATAAGCATTTTCTAGCATTGATAAAGATTTACGCTTGTACTTCTTACCTCTAGTATCATCTGATCTCATGGATGACACATCAAATACATATTTAAATACACAGTTGTATAAAAATGATCAAACTGCATTACAGTTTTTCAAGCATACTAACAGTAAGGAATTCGTGCATGCCAAATGTATCATTGTTTTGATTAACCCTTTCATGTCCAACTGACGTGATAGTACGTAAAAATACTATATCCAACTGACGTAGTGGTACGTAAAATTTACCGAAATTTTTCATACGTGTGGTAGGGGCATTTTTTTTTAATTTTCGGACAAGTAGCGATTTCCATAGGCTAGATCATACCTTGGACCATGTATCTCGGGTATCAATACGCCAGCAAAGTAGTTTCTGTACTGCGCACGCTCAAATCCCTGGCGTAGTAAAATTCTCACAATGAAATCAGCTGATCGCACCTACACTTCTTTCTCAGTGATCCCAAAGCCATTTTTCTTAACTCTCCCTTTATTTTTCAACTTTTCCTCTACATTTTCGTATATTTATAAAGTAATTTCTATGAAAAATAACCGAGATAGGGCTCTTCAAAAAATTGTCATTCTAGCAATAAATGTTGACAACGGTAAAATTTTTTTTCATTTCGATCAATTTATAACGTCTAAATGAAACTGTTGCCGTATCCAAAGCCATTTTTCTTGACCTTCCCTTTATTCTTCAACATTTCCTCTACGTTTTCGTATATTTACAAAGGAATTTCAATGAAAAATAACCGAGATAGGGCTCTTAAAAAAAAAAAAAAAATTTCTAGCGATAATTCTCACTATGCGCCGGGCAAAGTGCTATGTTTCTTATCCTCTTTTCTATCAATTTTTTCACAGGCTGGACTTATTCGTTTTCCATTGATTTATATGTCGATATTTAGGGAATTTTATTGGCTTTCTCATAAATAATAATTCATTCGCCTGACTTTCATAGTTTTTGGGTTAGGAACGAAAATATAAAAAAAGTAAAGATTTTTTTTGTTTTTTTGTTAAATAACTCACATGTTTCGTATTTAGAGGGCTGGGACTCATATTCTGACTATTCCACCATAAAATACTAACATTTAGAAAAAAAGGACAGCAAAATGAACGTTGTTGGCATAAAATTTATATTTTTGCTGAATTTTCAAAATAATTATTTTTTCCCACTGTCGAGCGCTCCCAGACACCTCGGATATCTGGGGACACAGTGCTCAAAACTAAGCGGATATGAAAGAGTTAAAAGGTATGACTTGGTAGAGACTGCTCAAGTGGAATAGTATTTAAAAATATATATTTATTTTCAAGTTAACCCTTAAACGCCGACTGGACGTATTTTACGTCGAGATAAATTGTCTGTCGGGTGCCGACTGGACGTATTTTACGTCGACATACGAAAGTTTTTTTTAAAATTCGCGGAAAAAAACTTATAGGCCTACCAGCCTAAAACTTTTGAATCACGCGCCTTGGGGGATGCTGGGAGTTCACGGATCAAGGCCTTGTTTTGTTTTGAAGCGTGACCCAGGTGCACATGCGCGATATCCCTTCTTCTCGCTCCAGCCAGCATCAGTAGCGCACCATCCGAGAGCGATCTTTCATGAAAAGCGTGTTTTTCTGGACTTGTGCGAGACTTTGAGCATTTGTATTGCTGCAGGACATTCATAGATATGTCTCAACAACGTGTGAACCGTGAAAGGCGCGTTTTACCCGTCGGAAGGGATCGTGTAAGGCGAGTTTTGGACCTGGATGCTGGCGAGGGGCCAAGCACCCAGCATGACCCCGCGCCTTAAGGCCGTTCTGTGCGGCCACGTGTGGCTGAAAGTGTTTCAGGAACACATTGTATGCCTTTGGTGACCCCTAGGAAGCATGTGGGTGTCCTTAGGGGCATTCGTAGGCATTTGGGAGGCCTCCAACCAAGGGACATAGACGAGTATCTTTCTGAGCTTGATCGGGAACATGTCGCAAGTCCTCATTTTGATGGCGGATGGTCATCGAGTGATGAGGACATCAGTCCCGATGAAAGTGAGGATGAATATATGGCCCCAATGTCCATTCGAGGCTCACATCCCAAAAGTGAGCTCGAATTCAGTGGGTTCAGTGCTTACGAGGGGGAATCTGAGGAGGAGGGGGAGGGTGGGGATACGGGCTCAAGTTTTATCGCAGAGGACGATACAGAAAGTGAGGGCCTAAGTGAGGGTGATGGGCCAACGGGGGTGGGTAGTGTGCAATATCGTGCCCGCACCCGTGTCGCGCACGGGCACGTAGAAGGTCGGCTCGTCGCGCCAGCCAAGGTGAAGGTCGGTCGTCGGAGAGTGACGAGGGGGGGTGGCGGAGGACCCCACCCCTCCTAACATGCACCCCTTCACGGCAACCCCTGGGATGACCATACCAGTACCCCTGACTGTTTTGGGGTGCATCCAGCTTTTCCTGACGCGGGAATTGCTGGAATACCTGGTACACGAGACGGTGGACTACGCTCGGTACTGCCGGTATGAGCTGAGGACGACCTTGTCGTATTACTGGCGGGGTTGCAACCTCATTGACATGGCGCATTTTTTGGGGCTCCACATTTATTTTGGTATGACACCTGCTGTCGACGTCAGGCAATATTGGAGGAGAAATTATTTTTTATGTATGCCGAATGTGCCTGGCGTTATGTCCCGTGATAATTTCCTGGCGTTGGACAGGTACTTCAACGCCTTCAACCGAAGGGCCATACCCCGGAATAACAGTGATCGCCTCATTTTAGTGCGTACAGTGTTTGATTATATCCGTGAGCGGTGTAGTAATCTCGTGATTCCTGGAAAGAACCTGTCTTTGGATGAGGGGATGATGCCTTACAAAGGACGTCTTAGTATAAAAGTGTATAACCCCAAGAAGCCAAAGAAATATGGTGTGAAATTCTTTCTCATTACCGAGGCCAACACTGGATACGTTGGGGACTTTTCAGTGTATACCGGGGTCTTCTCCACGCTGCGTGACACTGTATTCAACCTTGTGGGACGTTTCCGTAACCAGGGATATCACCTGTTTATGGATAATTATTATAACTCGGTATCCCTGGCCCAGGAACTGTATGAAGCAGGTGTTCACGTCAGTGGTACCCTCGGTTGTTGGTGCGTGGGGCCCCGAATGTCCTCGAGGTTCGCTAGTCATCCGCAACACCTGGCAAGAGGAGAGACAGAGTGGCGGCGGAAGGGCGCTGTCATTCGTGCATCTGTTGGAAGGGTGTCCCGACCTCGTCCCCATGATTACGACGAGTCATGAACCCATCCAAGAAAGAGATCGTACAGCGGAAGAAGACACGTCGACAGGGCCGAGTTGTGTTTGAGGAGTTTCGTACCGAGCGGCCTACCGTCATTGGGCACTACAACAGGCACATGGGAGGAGTTGATCTCTTTGATCAGCTCATCCAGTACTATCCCTTCGCCAGGAGAACCAGAAGGTGGACACAGAAGCTCCTCAAATACATCCTTCAGTTGGCTCTCCAAAATGCCTACATACTGTACTGTGGGTACCGCGGTGACAATCTTCCGAGGTTGACCCACATACAGTTCCTAGAGGTAGCCGGGAATGCCCTCATCAACTTCGATCCCGATGAGTGGCCTTCCATAACTGACCCCCTGCCCCGAGCTGCAGATTTGCCCCTAGAGGAAAGGGCAGATAGGAGGGCCAACTTCGCTCGACCTGCCGCCGCCCCTGCCGCCGCCGCCCCTGCTGACGACGCCCCTGCTGACGACGCCCCTCTTGCTGCCGGCCCCGCCATCACGCTTCTCGTCGGTAGTGGACCCTGCGTGTCGGCTGCAGCCAGGGGAACACATACTGGAGGCCTTACAAGGGCGAAGGCAGAAACGGTGCCGGGTGTGCCATATGAATGGCAGAAGGAGAGACACCCGGTTCTTCTGTCGTCTCTGCAAAGTTGCTCTTTGCAGGATAGGGGTGTGTGACCGAAAGTACCACACTAAGGTCATGTATTGGAGCGCGCCCCCTAAACCGACAGCGGAGGGCGCACGGGGCCGCCAGGTCCTCAGCAGTAAGGGTGCGCGTCTCCCGCGTGTCCTCCACCTGTACCTCGTCATGTCGAGTGGAAAAAAATGCAAGACTCTTCAATGGAGGAGGGAGAAAACAAGAATAGAACGAAGAGTCAGGATTACGAGTGAGTATTCTGCATTTATTTTATATTTAGTTTTATATTACAATTTTTTATATATCTGAATGTGTGCATGATAAAATAATAATAAGACATTTCATTGTATGCGAAAAGAGAAGTGTCACCTGCATTCCTTTTATTTATGTATTGGTACCAGAATCGAAGAATGTAATATATATATTTTGACGTATAAAAATAAAATTTATATATATATATATATATATATTACGTTAATCGTCTAGTAATATTCAATCATTTACCTTCACTTTAAAACAAATTGCAAGTCTCTAGAACAATATCTCGATTTATGGTGAATATTTGAAAAAAATATTTTTATTCCCTACGCGCGCCGATTCTCGGCAGCGAATCTCCGAAATACGTAGGTCACATTCTTCTAATATTTGTGCCTTTTCATATTACGCTTATTTAAAGGTTTATATATGGAAATGTGCGCAAAAACATGCACAATATAACAAAAAATATTGGAAGGTTGTAGCATTTCTCATTTTTGAAATATTTGCATATAAAGTACGATAAGTACGAAAAAAAACTACGATCGGTCAACTTTGACTCAACCAAAAAGGTCAAAAAACGCATTTGTAACATAAAAATCTTACAGTCTAGTAATATTCAATCATTTATCTTCATTTTAAAACATATTGCAAGTCTCTAGAACAATATCTCGATTTATGGTGAATTTTTGAAAAAAATATTTTTTTCTCCTCCGCGCGCCGATTCTCGGCCGAAAATCTCCGAAACGCGTTGGTCACATTCTCCTAATATTTGAGCCTTTTCATATTACGCTTTTTTTAAAGGTTTATATATGGAAATGTGCGCAAAAACATGCACAATATAACAAAAATATTGGAAGGTTGTAGCATTTCTCATTTTTGAAATATTTGCATATCAAGTACGATAAGTACGAAAAAAACTACGATCGGTCAACTTTGACTCGACCGAAAAGGTCAAAAAACGCATTTGTAACATAAAAATCTTACAGTCTAGTAATATTCAATCATTTATCTTCATTTTAAAACAAATTGCAAGTCTCTAGAACAATATCTTGATTTATGGTGAATTTTTGAAAAAAATATTTTTTTCCCCTCCGCGCGACAATTCTCGGCCGAAAAGCTCGGAAACGTGTAGGTCACATTCTCCTAATATTTGAGCCTTTTCATATTACTCTTTTTTTAAAGGTTTATATATGGAAATGTGCGCAAAAACATGCACAATATAAAAAAAAATATTGGAAGGTTGTAGCATTTCTCATTTTTGAAATATTTGCATATCAAGTACGATAAATAGGAAAAAAACTACGATCGGTCAACTTTGACTCAACCGAAAAGGTCAAAAAACGCATTTGTAACATAAAAATCTTACAGTCTAGTAATATTCAATCATTTATCTTCAATTTAAAACATATTGCAAGTCTCTAGAACAATATCTCGATTTATGGTGAATATTTGAAAAAAATATTTTTATTCCGTCCGCTCGCCGATTCTCGGCCGAAAATCTCGGAAACGCGTAGGTCACATTCTCCTAATATTTGTGCCTTTTCACATTACGCTTTTTTTAGAGTTTTATATATGAAAATGTGCGCAAAAACATGCACAATATAAAAAAAATTATTGGAAGGTTGTAGCATTTCTCATTTTTTTTATATTTGCATATAAAAAAAAATATTAAACAAAAATTCGACATTCGGTCAACTTTAATTCGTTCGAAATGGTCGAAAACTGCATTTGTAAGCTAAAACTCTTACAGTATCGTAATATTCAATCATTTTTCTTCATTTTGAAACAAATTGCAAGTCTCTATAACAAAATTTCGATTTCGAGGGTTTAGAATTTGGTTTAAAAAATTTTTAAAAAATTTTTTTTTGTTTAAAAATTCCGTCCGGCCAGCGCTACGAATTCATGCATCATTTTGTGATAATATTTTCTCTTTGTTGCTTTTATCATTTTACAATGTGTTATATATCAAAATGATTGCAATTTAGTGCACATTACAAAAAAAAAAGTAACTTGTTACCTCTAACCGTTTGGCGCACAGCGCGATTTGAATACAATTATATATGAAATTTCATTTTTGCGCTATCATATATCGCATTATTTATATATGATAATGATAATTTTTTTCATTTCTGATGGTTGCATACTAAACTTCAAGCAATGACAAAAAAAAGGAGCAAAAAATGAACTCTTAATCTTGAAATCTAAGCGCGCTGTGATTTTTTGAAAAAAATATTTTTTCCGCTTCCGCGCTCACTCTCAAACCCCTCCGGCATACGGGAGTCATTTTTTTATTTACCGCTTCGGCGTTTAAGGGTTAATATAAAAAACATATTTGACTTCATACATTTTCTTTTCATTACTAAGAATTCACATTTTCTTTTCATTACTAAGAATTCACACATTTTCTTTTCATTACTAAGAATTATTCTCACTAAAACAAAGAAGATATGCCATAATTTTTGCTGTCTTAAAGTTGTAAACAAATGTGGCACCACCCGTTCTGTGGCTTTGGCCACACAACGAACCAATGGCGGCTAAATCAAGCTAACAAGTGGAGTTCCCAGACCATAGAATGCTGACTTTTAAAAGGTTCAACTGTATAGCTTTTCTTTATAAAGTATATTTAAGCCTTATTTATTGTTTTGGCCGTAGATTTCAAGGTTTTCCAAACCTAGGCTAAGCGAGATTATTGGCACTGAATAGCCTTTCTCTTGGCCACCATTGGCAATGTTTTTATTTTCATTTGTTCATACGCAAAGAAACCTTTGTTCTTAACAATAGGATAATTTCTAGCGCCCAGCTGGATCCGGTTAAATCGCAGATGAAAGAGGAATCTTGTGAGATCTGGCAATGTGTGTGTATATTGGGTGAAGAGTGGTCAAGGACGACACCCACGTCACCGCGTCAGTCTTTTCTTAATCGCCTGGACGAGAGTTGTGGTTGACCTCTCTCGGCCTATACCCCGTTCATCGGCCTATACCCGATTCATTGCCCGTTTCGCTTGTGTTTTAGCATATGTGTGTGTGCTGTTATTATGGTTTCTTCTGCTTCATCTCAGCCTCGTCAATGTGTGTGCCCCGGAACTCAAGGTTTTCCGTCTTCTCGTTTTTTGGCATCGGCTGCGACCGACCCCCATGTCACATGTAGTAGGTGTCGCTGTAACATTTGTACTATAACGAATCCCTGCACGGAATGCCGTGCATGGCCTAGAGAGAAGTGGAAGTTATTTTATAGTAAGAGGGAGCATCGTAGGGTTTCTACTCTTCCTTCCTGGGAGGGTTTTTCTTCTCTTCCCGATGCTTCATCTCCTGCTACTGTCACACCCCATAATAGTATATTGTGCTTTTGTCCCCTTCCTTTTCTTCCATCGATTCGTCATTGGAAGTATCTGGAGGCCCTCAGGCTGATTTATGTAATGTCACCCCTTCTTCTTCGGGAGTTAATTTGATTCCCAAGTGGGAGGAGGCTTTTTCATTATTGTCTTTTATTTCAGTCGAAGGCGTCCAAAATAACAGCGCTTTGGGTGACACTTGGGCTACGGGGTCCACCATCCTTGGAGGGTTTGTTGACGCACTTCATGGATGCTCAATACCCCCCCTCATGCTGTCCAGGCCCTCCCCCCTCCTCCTGGCCTCGTCTTCATGGGTAGCCGATGTCAGCCATTTTGTATTGCTCCGCCAATGATGATTGCTGCTTCTTCAAGTCAGAGGGAAGTTGTGGCGTCAGCCCCGCTAGTAACGTCACGGGGTCAGTCATTTTGTATCCCTCCGCCAGTGGCGTCTGCTTCCCGTTCGGATTGAGGGGAAGCCGTGACGTCATCGCCGTTTATGACGTCACTCCCAGTCGTCTCCAATGCGCTGCCTTGCTCATCTGTGTCATCATCGTTTGCTTCCGTGACGTCATCTCTGCCATCCAGTTCGCTGCATCTCCCTTCCATGTCATCGGACCCTTCTCTTGCTGATCCATCTGAGGCTTTATGCCAGGCGGTTCTTAAGAGATTGGACTGTTTTAGAAGATAAGTTGGCTGCCATGTCGGCTTGGAGGACTTAAAGCAAGCTTGTTGCATCGCCCCTGCCTCCTGCGGAGATTGTGTAAGGAGCCAGTGCTGTCATCCTCTCCTTTCCCATCTCCGCCGCATCGGCGTATTAAGTGTTGGAAGGCTAAGGACTTTGCCCTTTCTTCGTCTGCGAGTGAGGAGCAGCACACCTGTGTCCTGAGAGTGTTGGTGTTTCAGAGAGTGTTAGTGTACCTTTCCCTGTGCACATGTTGCAGGTGCTCCCACTTCTCCTCCAGGGCCTATTCATCGCCATAAGGATCTCAAGGCACCTGTTAAGAGGTCGAAGGTTGTGAACGCCTGAGTTGGTACAGCAGGAGTGTTTGCTTGTCCCTCTCCCTGGTACTTCCAGGAGTTCTACTCCAAGGGATTCTCATTCTATCTGTGCAGGCTAGAGCACATGACAAAAGGGGTATTGGTCCCTCTGGCTTTCATAAAGAACTTGGCATACATAAAGTGTTGAGCGCTGGTACTTGGTTACGCCAGTCCACGTTCACCTTTTTCTATCTTAAGGATGTTGCGCACAGACCTATGGACACGTTTTCCCTTGATCCTATGGTGGCTGCCCAACAGATTGTGTAACTCATCATTGCCCTTAACAGGGCACTTTTGTATCTTACCTAAGATGATTGTGTGGATGAGAGAATGAGTGAGTTGCTCCACTCCTTGGCAAGGGGGAGTTGGGAGTGGTAACAAACCCTGGTGTGTTGGTTTGTTATTGGACAGTCAAAATTTCTCTTTGGTTCCCTATGCAATGATTCTCCCATATATCGTACATTGCTCAGTGTCTGGATGGTTAGATATCAATGTATCTAGCTTTCAATGTATCCAGCTTCAGTCCCTCTCCGGAAGTTATTTCTTCTGTGCCTGGACTAGTTGGTAGGCCCCCAGCCGGTTTAGGATGTCTTGTACCTCCCTCCAAGTATAAGTATCCTATTGTTAAGACCGAAGGTTTGTTTGTGTATGAACCAGTGACAAATTTTCTAAGACAATTTTTGTTTTTCATAGCTACAAACCTGAGGTCTTAACATAGTACTGCCCACCTCTAGCCACCCCTCTTATCTGCTAAGACATCCTGAATTGGAAAAGACTGACACAGTGGCATGGGTGAGTGGTCCTGGACCACTCTTCACCCGACATACGCCTGCATTGCCAGACTCACAAGATTCCTTGTTTTCATCTGCGATTTAACCGGATCCGGCTAGGTGCCAGAAATTATCGTATTGTTAAGACTTCAGGTTTGTACCTATGAAAAATACATTTTGTCTCAGAAAATTTGTCATTTTATGGGTTTTTTTCTCTCCTTGTTGTTGTTGTAACTCTGAGTTGTCGTAAAACTAGTATGTCATTAAATGAGGAGTACCAGTACACAAACCATTGCCTTTTAGATAGTATTTGTCAGTGCAAGCTGAAAATGAGTCATAGAAACTTAAACATGGTAGTTGATTGGTGGTTTAGGGGCAGCAGTGAGGGAATACCCTCAATCACATGATGTTACCAATCACCTTTTCTTCGGCTGGCATCTGGTGAGGGTTTTTGCTACTCCCTTGCTGTCTTTTAAATTGTAACTTGTGATTTTACTTTTAAGTGTTTACTTTACCATTGATCCCCAACCCCCATGATAGGTGTGCATATCCATTTGCAAAGATGTTGTATGGTATACCCTCACTTTATATCACCCAGGGAAGTCTTCCCCACTGATGAATTTAAATCCCTTATTCAGCAGCGACCATGTCCCTTTGTTAATCTGGAAGATGCAAATACAGGCAGTCCCCAGTTATCAGTGATCTAGTTTTATATAGCTTGTCCAGCAATGACAATAACTGGATGTTTGGTGCCGATATGCACCAATCCCTGCTTATCTGTGCTAATCCCCAGTTATTGGCACTGATCCACACTTAACAGCTGCTCAGAGCCCTGTATATCAGTGCTGATAACTGGGGACTGGTGCTATGTATTATCACAGATTTTCCATTACGTATTTAAGATGAATCTTACCTAATGTTAAAGTTAAGTACATCTCCGTGCCAATTAGGCGAGTCGACATTCGAATAAAAAATCGAATGGCTGCCCGGACGACTGTCTAGTTTATCTATTCTCCACCAGGTGTGTTTGGAATATTTTAGCTCAGGGATGTCCAACCTTTTAATTTAATGGGCCGCATTGCAAACTTAAATATTTAACTGGGCCGCAAAACCCCAGAATATCTGAATACATTTTAATGAAAAATGACAATATAAAACAAAACCATGTGAATACACTTTATTACAACATTGTAAATATTGTAATGTTTATATGTAGCTATACATAGAAAAAAAACATTAAATTTAATTAACCAATATTAATTCAATGAGACTTTTGACTTTGTCTTCCAGAATTTAATGAAAAATGACAATATAAAACAAAACCATGTGAATACGTACACTTTATTACAACATTGTAATTATTGTAATGTTTATATGTAGCTATACATAGAAAAAAACATTAAATTTAATTAACCTATATTAATTCAATGAGACTTTTGACTTTGTCTTCCAGAATTTAATGAAAAATGAGAATATAAAACAAAACCATGTGAATACACTTTATTACAACTTGTAAATATTGTAATGTTTGACCCCGACCAGGGTCGCGGTGGGTCTCTTAAGTTACTGTGGGTCATGCAGAAATCAAACGCTCAGTGATTAATTTAACACTGGTCTTATATTCTAATGAATTTACACAAGGGCCCGAGTGAAATGAACTTAATATCTACAGTACCGGCGAGGTTGAGACCGAACGAGGAAACCGGCAGAGGCAACGAGGGGGAACTACACGACCACCTCATTTTTTGACCGACGGCTAACTGCCTTGAAATGGGCCATCTTGGCATTCCCTCTCTTTCCTTCAATATCCCACAAACCTCCCTCGATATGTTCCTTCTAGGATCTGATTGGTTGCGGCACCTCTCCTTAGGTCTATGGACCAATGGTTTAAGACATAGGTGACGCTAATGCCCAACGAACTTTTTGGGGGATGTTGGGGGAGGTGACGCTCTTTTTAATCTGAGAGAGAATGACCGTTAACGACCTCATGGCGTCCCGTGAGACGTTCAGAGATTCTTGGGGAGATTCTTTATAAGCCCCCTAGAATGGTTTATGTTTATATGTAGCTATACATAGAAAATAACCCATTAAATTTAATTAACCAATATTAATTCAATGAGACTTTTGACTTTGTCTTCAAGCCATAATGCTTTCAATATTTGCATCGAAGGATGTATTCTTAATTCTAAGAATGTTTACTTAACCCTTAAACACCAACTGGACGTATTTTACGTCTACATTTTTTGTCTCTCGGGTGCCGACTGGACGTATTTTACGTCGACATACAAAAGTTTTTTTTTAAATTTGCGGAAAAATACTTTTAGGCCTACCAGCCGAAAACTCTTGAATCACGCGACTTGGGGGATGCTGGGAGTTCACAGATCAAGGTGTTGTTTTGTTTCCAATCGTTACGCAGGCGCGCAAGCGCGAATTTCTTTCTTGCCGCACTAAAAAGTATCTGTGACACATTTCGGAAATTATTTCGTCACTTTGACATAATTTTTTTACCATTTTAAATTAGCCGTTACATGGAGTATTATATATGAAAATGTGCGCATTTTTATGTAAAATACAAAAAAAAAATACTCATGATTGTAGCTTTTATCAGTTTTGAGATATTTTCAATTAAATAACGATAATTGCCAAAATTTCAACCTTCAGTCAACTTTGACTCTATCGAAATGGTCTAAAAACGCAATTGTAAGCTAAAACTCTAATATTTTAGTAATATTCAATCATTTACCTTAATTTTGCAACTAATTGGAAGTCTCTAGCACAATATTTCGATTTATGGTGAATTTATGAAAAAACTTTTTCCTTACGTCCGCGCGGTAACTCTTCCGAAAAAATCATACATGCGATTGTGGTAATGTTTGCACCATTTTAAATTAGCCGTTACATAAAGTTTTATATATGGAAATGTGCGCAATTTCATGCAAAATACAACTAAAAACAACCCATGGTTGTAGCTTTTATCAATTTTGAAATATTTTCATATAAAAAATGATAAGTGACAAATTTTCAACCTTCGGTCAACACTGACTCTACCGAAATGGTCGAAAAACGCAATTGTAAGCTAAACCGCTTATATTCTAGTAATAATCAAGCATTTACCTTCATTTTTCAACAAATTGGAAGTCTCTAGCACAATATTTTGATTTATGGTGAATTTATGAAAACAATAACATTTTCTTTACGTCCGCTGCGGTAACTCTTCCGAAAAAATCATACGTGCGATTGTGGTAATGTTTGCACCATTTTAAATAGCCGTTACATAAAGTTTGTATATAGAAAATGTGCGCAATTTCATGTAGAATATAACAATAAATAATTGAAGATTGTAGCTTTTTTCATTTTTGAAATATTTGCATATAAATCACGATATAGAAAAAAAACCACGTTCGGTCAACTTTGACTCTACAGAAATGGTCGAAAAACGCAATTGTAAGCTAAACCTCTTACAGTCTAGTAATATTCAGTCATTTATCTTCATCTTGAAACAAATTCGAAGTCTCTAGCACAATATTTAGATTTATGGTGAATTAAAAAAAAAAAAAAACTTTCCTTCCCTCCGCATGCGGATTCTCCGCCACAAATCTCCAAAATGCATACGTTCTATTCTCTGAATATTTGCTCCATTTCATATTAGGCATTTCATAGAGTTTTATATATGAAAATGTGCGCAATTTCATGCAGAATAAAACTAAAAATATTTGAAGGTTGTAGCTTTCCTTATTTCCGAAATAATTGCACATAAAAAATATATATATATATAAAAAATTCGACATTCGGTCAACTTTACCTCGTCAGATATGGTCGAAAACTGCATTTGTAAGCTAATATTCTTACAGTATAGTAATATTCAATCATTTGTCTTCATTTTGAAAGAAATTGGAAGTCTCTAGGACAATATTTAGAATTATGGTGAATTTTTGAAAAAAATATTTGTTTACGTCCGTGCGTTACGAATTCATGCATTATTTTGTGATAATATTTTCTCTGTGTTGCTTTTATCGTTTTACAATGTGTTATATACCAAAATGATTGCAATGTAGTGTACATTACAACGAAAAAAAAAGTAACTTGTTACCTTTAACCGTTTCGCGCACAGCACGATTTGAATACAATTATATATGAAATTTCGTTTTTGCGCTATCATATATCGCATTATTTATATATGATAATGATAATTTTTTCATTTCTGATGGTTGCATACTAAACTTCAGCCAATGACAAAAAAAGGAGCCAAAAATGAACTCTTAATATTGGAAACTAAGCGCGCTGTGATTTTTTGAAAAAAATATTTTTTCCGCTTCCGCGCTCACTCTGAAACACATCCGGCACACGGGAGACATTTTTTTTTTTTACCGCTTCGGCGTTTAAGGGTTAAATATCTGTCAGTAACCTATTTCTTTCTGCAGTTTTAATGTTTTTCATGCTGGAAAAAAACTGCTTGCAAGAGTATGTACTTCCCCACATACATAATAATTTTCTGGATAAATTTATAATTTGATTGAATTCATTGAGAGAATGCAATTTCTTATAAAATAAAGGAAGTGTGTGCTCTCTATGAAAAGTTTTTAAACCTTCCCGACTTTGCAGCTCAATCAGTTCAAGTTGGTACTCAACTGGTGCTTTAGCATATTGAAATAAAAATGGATCTTTAAATAATTTTAACTCAATTTCAATCTTTTTAAAATCAGTTAGATATTTAAATCTTTTTAAAATCAGAAAATCTAACTGTAAACTCTCCAAGCAAATCTTCACATAATTTAGTATATTTTTCATAGTTTACAGAAAACTTTTTCTCTCTTTCAGATAGACTACGAAAATGTACAATGTTACCAGCTTTTAGCTGTTCTATGAAAAGTTCTAATTTCTTTATAAAACTAGTTATCTGCTCACACATTGAGGAACATAACTGGTCCTTTCCTTGTAAATGCAAATTAAGTTTAGCTAATACTTCGGTGATGTCTACAAAGAAAGATAAATCATTCAACCATTCTTCATTTTCTAAAAAATCCAAATTTTGCTTCTTTTTTTCCAAGAACACTTTTATTTCAGGCAACAATAATTGAAATCGTTTTAAGGTTGCTGCTTTACCGAGCCATCTAACTTTTGAGAAATATACTACGTCTTCATATTCACTGCCAACTTTGTCTAAGAATGCTTTAAATTCGCGATGATTTAAACCCTGTGATCTGATGCTAAGTAAACTATACGCTGTGACGTTCCCATAGCGTAAGTGCGGGCGGGTGACTGGCGGTAGTCACGCAGACTAGACGAGAATTGAACAATTATGATTTTACGTTCAGAACACACATGGTGTTGTCACGATACTTATGATGAATTGTGTGCCTCTATGTAGGCTACGAGGCAATCATGATTTAAGGTTATGTCAATATAGTAAGAAATAATCTAAGAAATTCTCAAAAATAATCTATAATGTAAATGACAATCTTAAAAATGTAAATGAAGTGAAAATAATCTAATTATAGATTTCATACAATCAAATTTCCTGTCAGATATATACATAGCTAAGACTCCGTCGTCCCCAACAGAAATTCAAATTTCGTGCCACTCGCTACAGGTAGGTCAGGTGATCTACCGGCCTGCCCTGGGTGGCAGGACTAGGAACCATTCCCGTTTTCTATCATATTTTTTCGGTCACCGGTGGTATCAACATCGTTGCTACTACCTCCTGACTGGAATTTGCTTTTCAAGACAATTGATCATCTTTTTTGGACTTTTTGGTGATGTACCTGGATCGTTGTTTTGGCATTCGCTACCGTGGACTGGATTTGGACTTGCTTTTGATTTTTCTTCAAGAATGTCTGATTCAAGTGGTTGTGTGAGAGTGTGTGTGAATGTAGGCTGCAAGGTGAGGATACCGAAGGCTTCGGTTGATCCTCACACTGTATGCCGCAAATGTAGAGGTTTTGACTGTTCTATTACTAACACCTGTCATGAGTGTGAGAGGTTGAATGTTGAAGAATGGAAGACTCTAACTTCTTACTTGAAGAAGTTAGAGAGGGATAGAGTCAGAAGGGCTGCATCTAAGGGTGCGGGTAGTACAAGACCTATTGAACCTTTTAATGATTCTAACTCTTCATTAAACTATGCATTTGATTCTAATTCTGTATCAGGGCCCTCACAAGCTTTACATTCAGATTCGGCCTCAGAAATCGCTGATCTGAAAGCTACACTTCATAGGATGAAATCCAAAATGGCTGCCATGAAAGGTAAGGATTGTGAAAGTGATTATTTTAGTGAAGTGAGTGCCCCCAGTGTCTGACCGTCTCTGCGACGCTCCCAGGCCTAGACCTCTTTCAAGCTCCCAAGCCCAGAGGAGAAGAAAAGTCGAAAGCCGTACGGAGGTTGTGGAGAATTCCCCCCGGTCAGGCGTCCCTTCAGCAGGCTCTGTAGTTCGACAGACTGCTCAGGACCGCTATAGGAAAAGCGTCCTCAGAGAGTGCTTCTCTTCGTCCGCCTCTCCCTCTCCTAAACGAGGGTGGAAGGATTCGGACCTTTCCAGGCCCCTGAAAAGGCACTGGAAAGAACCTGTGTTGGATTCAAGCCCTGAACGTTTTTCTGAAGAAGCGCCTTCCTCAATCAAGAAGGCTAGGAGGGTTTTGACGTCTCCTGGCTTTGACAAAACTCCTTCGAGGTCTCCCTCTCCCGTTGAAGAAGACGCCGGAGAGGCTTCCAAGAGGATTATCCGAGCTGTACAAGAACAGTTATCCGCCTTGGTAGGAGTCCTTTCGAAGGATCCTCCTCGTAGGAAAGACGTGAGGCTTCCTGTCATGAAGTCTCGTCTTCCTTCTCCCACCAGGAGTGAGGCTCCTGTGGGACGTGAGGCGTATTATAGGCGTGAGATGTCTTCCGATAGAGAGTCATACGCCGAGTATGAAGTGCCAGACAAGCGCGAGGCGCCAGCCAAGCGCGAGGCGCCAGCCAAGCGCGAGGCGCCAGCCAAGCGCGAGTTTTCTTACAGACGAGAAACGTCATATAGTATTGAAGCGCCAGATAAGCGCGAGCAGCTTAACAGGCGCGAGGATTTAGCCAGACGTGACACGTCTGCCAAGCCAGCAGCGTCAGCCAGGCGCAAGGTTTCAACCAGGCGCGAGGATTCAGCCAGGCGCGAGGCGCCAGACAAGCGTCATCCAAACAAGGATATAGCGCCAGAGAGGCGCGAGGCGTCAGCCAGGCGCGAGGTTTCAACCAGGTGCGAGGCGCCAGCCAAGAGTAATCCGAACAGGGATGTAGCGCCAGAAAGGCGCGAGGCGCCAGCTAAGCACGAGGAGCCAACCAGGCGCGAGACGTCTGCTTTGATTCATAAGGGCTCCGTACACGCTCTTAGCCCCTCTCCTATTAGGAGTTTGTCTCCCGCAGAGAGAGAAATTGGGCAAGAAGACCCAGACCTGAAATTGAATTCTCCTTCTGATCCTTTCTTGCAAGAGGACTCAGAAGACGAGACTCACGGCAGAGAAGGGCTGTCTAACTACAAAGTTTTGACAGCTCTCCTTCTTCAGGAATACGGAGATGCCTTGACCCCTGCCGCTCCTCCTTCTTCACGCTCCCTTTTTTCGTGCTCCAAGACACCAAAGTCGTCGGCTTTTTTAAAGATGAGGCCGACGATTTCTATGAAGAGAGCTCTTCAGTCTCTGGATAGCTGGATGCTAACCAAAAAGGAGTTGGTTAGAACGGTGTTCCGCATGCCTCCCGCTAGACCTACGGGCAAGAGAGGTATTTGGTACCAGACTGGGGAGAATATGGGTCTCTCTCTTCCAGCTTCGACTGAAGCTGACTTTTCCAGTCTGGTAGACGCTTCCAGGAGACATAGCCTTCATAATGCACGAATAACTTGGGGTCTTTTGGAGTTGGATCATCTCCTCAAGGGACTCTTTCATATTTTGGAAGTCTTCAACTTCTTGGATTGGTCCCTTGGGGTGATGGCCAAGAAGGCCCATGCCTCGGAAGGACTCGATCCAGACGTACTCCTTTCGAGCCTGTCGTGCATTGACAAGGCGGTACAGGACGGCTCAGGGGAAGTCTCTTCTTTATTTGGAGCCGGTCTCTTGAAGAAGAGGTCTGTTTTTAGCGCTTTTCTAACAAAAGCAGTTTCGAATTCTCAAAGGGCAGCATTGTTATTCGCTCCCAGGTCTGACTTTTTGTTCCCTTCGCAGTTGGTGAGGGACATTTCCCATTCGCTGACGGAAAAAGCGACACAGGATCTTCTTCAATCGTCCAGGAAAAAGAGACCAGTGACGGTGGGAGAGAAAAAAGGTGTTAATACGCCTCTGCAGCCCTTTCGAGGAGGTCCTCCCTCTAGAGCTCCCTCTAAAAGGAAAGCGACTGAGAGGAGAGGTAGAACTTCTTTCCGTCCCTTTAAAAGGGGAAAATGAAGCTGCGTTCCTCCAAACACCAGTAGGTGCCAGGCTCCGGGGATTTGCGGAAGCCTGGACTCTCATCGATGCAGACGCTTGGTCAATGTCTGTTCTACAGAAAGGATACCTCATTCCTTTCCTGGACAATCCTCCCCTGACGTCAACTCCGCGGGAATTGTCCGCCAATTACAAGGACCCTGTGTTGAAAGATACTCTTCAACGAATGGTGGATCAAATGTGGGACAAGAGAGCAATAGAGCTAGTGCTGGATCAAAGCTCCCCAGGGTTTTACAATCGCCTTTTCTTGGTTGCGAAAGCCTCGGGGGGCTGGAGACCAGTTCTAGATGTCAGCGCTCTGAACAGGTTTGTTCAGAAACAGAAATTCTCCATGGAGACTTCTGCATCAGTCCTTGCGGCTCTTCGCCAAGGGGATTGGATGGTTTCTTTGGATCTCCAAGATGCCTATTTTCACGTCCAGATTCATCCTTCGTTCGAAGAAGTACCTCCGTTTCATGACAGGGGGAAGGATCTTCCAATTCAGAGCCTTGTATTCAGCCTTTCCACTGCTCCTCAGGTCTTCACAAGCCTGATGAAAAATGTGGCGAGATGGCTTCACCTGAAAGGTATCAGTATCTCTCTGTACCTGGACGACTGGCTCGTCAGAGCAAAGTCAGAGAGACAGTGTTTGGAGGACCTTGCTTTGACACTAAACCTGATCAAGACCTTAGGATTGCTCGTGAACCTCGAGAAGTCCCAACTGATCCCCAGCCAGAACTTGGTCTATCTGGGGATTCGGATGGATTTTCGGGGTTTTCGAGTATTTCCCTCTCAAGAGAGACTAACGAGAAGCTTAGAGAAAGTCTCTCTCTTCTTAGGAAAAGAACGTACTTCGGTGAGGGAATGGTTGAGCCTATTAGGGACCCTTTCCTCGCTCGAACAGTTCTTTCCTCTAGGAAGACTTCATCTCCGTCCTCTTCAGTTCTTCCTCAGAAGATCGTGGAACATGAAGACAGGACTTCTTTCGGACAGTTTTCCCATTTCAGTATTGATGAAACGCCACTTAGAATGGTGGTTGCCCCACTGAAGGAAAACAAGGGTAATTCCCTAGAGACTCAGAACCCAAACCTTGTATTGTTTTCCGAAGCGTCGGAAAAAGGTTGGGGAGCAACTTTGGGAAGAGAGAGTGTCAGGCACCTGAATACTCTTCAAGTGTCCTGGCACATAAACTGCAAAGAGCTGTTTGCTGTACACCTGGCCCTAAAGAGCTTCGAGTCTTTAGTGACGAACAAGATAGTCCAAGTGAATGCGGACAACACAACCGCCCTTGAGTCCAAGTGAATGCGGACAACACAACCGCCCTTGCCTACATTCGAAAGCAAGGAGGGACACATTCGTATGCCCTTTACGAACTCGCAAGAGACCTTCTTTTGTGGACATCCCAGAGGAACATCTCCCTTTTGACGAGGGTCGTTCAAGGAGTAAGGAACATGATGCAGACGAGGCTGAGCAGGAGGAACCAGGTCCTTCACACCACCGAATGGACCCTCCACTCAGAAGTTTGTCGGAGTCTCTGGTCTCTTTGGGGAACTCCTCATGTCGACCTCTTTGCCACGTTCCTCTCAAAAAGACTGGAAGTCTTTTGCTCAGTAGTAGAAGACCCCAGAGCTCTAACAGTAGACGCCTTCCTTCTAGATTGGTCTCATGTAGACGTTTACGCATTTCCCCCTTCAAGATTCTGGGGTAAGTGCTCAGGAAGTTTGTGACATCAAAGGGGACGAAAATGACCCTAATAGCCCCCTTTTGGCCAGCTCAAGAGTGGTTCACGGAGGTGCTGGAGTGGATGGTAGACTTCCCAAGATCCCTCCCACAAAGGATGGATCTTCTCAGACAGCCACACTTCGAGAGGTTTCATCAAAACCTCCCCGCTCTCGCTCTGACTGCCTTTCGACTATCGAAAGACTTGTCAGAGCGAGAGGCTTTTCTTGCAAGGCGGCAAAGCTCGATCGCTAGAGCCCGGAGAACTTCCACTATCCGAGTTTACCAGTCTAAGTGGGAAGTATTTAGAAGGTGGTGCAAGTCGAAGAAGTTGTCCTCCTCCAGTACCTCTGTAACAGAAATCGCTGATTTTCTGTTATATTTGAGAGAGGAATCTTGTCTCTCCGTAGCCACTATAAAGGGTTATAGGAGTATGCTTTCGGCCGTCTTTAGAAATAGAGGCTTAGATCTAGCAAATAATAGAGATCTACACGATCTGATTAGATCTTTTGAGACCAGTAAGTCTAAGATTACATCTCCCCCTAACTGGAATCTCGACGTGGTCCTGAAGTTCTTGTCCTCGGGAAGATTTGAACCTCTGCATTTGGCCTCGTTTCGTGACCTAACGAGAAAATGTTTGTTTCTTTTGTCACTGGCGACGGCTAAGAGAGTTAGTGAACTGCACGCCCTTAGTGATAAAGTGGGATTCAAACTAGATTCAGCCATCTGTTCATTCAAAGATTTATTTTTGGCGAAGAATGAAAATCCTTCGAATCCCTGGCCGAGAAACTTCGAAGTTAAAGGCTTATCGGGTCTCGTCGGCAGGGAAACTGAGAGGTCTCTTTGCCCAGTAAGGGCTCTGAAGTTTTACATGCAGAGAAAGAAACAGTTGGGAGGTTCTAGACAAGGTCTCTGGTGCTTGGTGAAGGATCCATCAAGACCTATGTCCAAGAATGCTTTAGCCTTTTTTGTCAGGAACGTCATTACCGACGCTCATAAGGCTTGCACGGATGACTCTTTGAAACTCCTGAGAGTGAGAGCTCATGAGGTGAGAGCAGTATCTACGTCTCTTTCTTTTCAGAGAAATATGTCACTAAAGAATATCTTGGAAGCGACATATTGGAGGTGTAATTCAGTGTTTGCTTCTCACTATTTAAAGGACGTTCGTTTGACCTAAGAAAAATGTTTTTCTTTAGGTCCTTTCGTGTCTGCGGGCACAATCCTGGGTACAGGAGCTAACACCAATCCTTTAAATGATGCATAAGTCTAATAGATATGTTCTAGACTTTCTGCTGAGCAGGTGCAGGTACCGCACGGGCGGCCAGTCACTTTCGTTCAGTAAGGAACTCTTGTGATATCTTTTATTAGATGAGTATCATAAATTTTTTTTTTTTTTGGAAAATTAATGTGTGCGGGTGCAATTTGGATTAGAGTTATGGTTGTTGTGAAGAGTTTGGGGATAACTCGGAGCAATTTTTGATACTAACATGGTGGTTAGGATCAGGTGGTCGGGATTGGTTGTGTGCTCCTTCATAAGGTGTGTTGTCATATAAGTGGATCAGCACCCATTGACAAAGTCCTTTCATGCTCTGCCGAGTAAGTGGATAAGACCCCTTCGGCAGACCCACAAGAACTCTTGGCCATAGATCACATATATCGCTAAAGTTTCTTGAGGTGATGCAGACTCCTGGGCTACAGCCACAAAGTCTACCACCTATCAGGTAGGAACCAAGGTTTTTTTTTTTTTTTTATACCTACAACATATGTTGTTTACCTGTCTATTCCAGAAGTAGCTGTCTCTTACCCTCCACCGAAGGGTGCCAATCAGCTATGTATATATCTGACAGGTAAGTTGATTGTATGAAAATGATATTGTTATAATACAATAAAGTTTCATACATACTTACTTGGCAGATATATACGATTACGGCCCACCCAGCCTCCCCGCAAGGAGACAGGTGGAAGAGAAAAAATATGATAGAAAACGGGAATGGTTCCTAGTCCTGCCACCCAGGGCAGGCCGGTAGATCACCTGACCTACCTGTAGCGAGTGGCGCGAAATTTGAATTTCTGTCGGACGACGGAGTCTTAGCTATGTATATATCTGCCAGGTAAGTATGTATGAAACTTTATTGTACCATAACAATATCATTTTTAAATAATCTAAGTTCGCAGCCTAGCTAAGCCTCATCACAGAACCAAGCAACTGACAATATTATAAACTTAATATGCATGCTGTTGTAAATTTCATCGTAATCATATTGTTTTTTAAATTGTTTTTGTATATTATTTTATTTATTAAATATAAATTATTTTAATTAAATTACATGAAGACTCTCTAGCTCACTACATCATAAATTTGCTAAAACTTTTTTTTTTTTAATGAGAATCGATAGTGGGCCGCATCCAAACACTGAGTGGGCCGCAGGTTGGACGTCCCTGTTTTAGCTCGTGTCAGAATTCTCCTTGCTGCTATTGCGGTTAGGCGATTGTTGGTATTCTATGAAGTTTGGCTGTTTTACACCTGTTTATGGTACAGTGGGGTATCGCTTAGTTGTGGATCAGCAATTACGGAATCAGTTATTCACAGGTTTTTTCTTGGACCGCTTCTCATGCTATATCGCTGGTATGGATCGCAGCATCGCGGGACAAATGTGTTCGTATGCGATGTTTATCGGTAGGCTAAGCCTCAGCCACGGTCCGATAATCACCAACATACATGAAAAGACTCACATTATAATATTAACTGACAATAAAGGTAATAAAACCATTCTCACCCTATATATTATGGGTATATCTTCATAATAAATATCCTATTCAAGGTTTATGTATGACGTTCATTGGTAGGCTAAGCCTAGTTGCAGTGCGATAACCACCAACATACATGAACAGATTCAGATTATAATATTAACTGACAATAAAGGTAATAAAACCATTCTCACCTTATATATTATAGGCATATCTCTGAATTAAGTTCCAGCTGGCAACTAAAAACAATGATGATATTGGTAATACGAAATCAGTTGATTATTTTAAGAGTGTAAACAAAACCAGAATGCAAATGGTAGATCGCTATGTTCGTATCATAATACGTACTATAATATGGTAATATACATGCAATATGATTAGACAGTAAAACAACAGTTTTATTGAAATGATCATTATTCTCAATACACAACTATTATTCAATGTTTGCTAATGGATATCTGTCAGTGTTACAACCTAATCAGGCAACTCTCTCTCTCTCTCTCTCGAGAAACAGCTGATTGCTGACGTCATCTGCCTTAACTGTCGAGCGTTTATCGAGTTGCATTTAAGTTGTCACTGCCGATGTTCAATGGTGGCTTCCAAAAGTAAAAATAAAATACATTTTTACTCACTCTTCATGTAATGGAGATCTGATGAAAGAATCCCAGTAAATTGAAGCTGCAGGTTATAGCCGAGGCTGAGTAAAATGAATAACGGAGCACATGATGTTTCTTCGGATGGACTAATAAGTCTTTGAGACATCGCAATCCTTTTAACTCTATGTAACTCTTGTCTAATCACATAGTCTCTCTCTGTCTCTCTTGTCTAATTGCTAAGAGACTCTCTTTCTATTGGCGACGAAGCATAAATGAAATACGCCAAACCATTTTTTACTTTATGTATTATCGTGATACCTTCATAATGAAAAGGCTATTCGTGGAGTAATGCCATATCAGTGAAATAAACTTTTATCTATGCGAGGCCAGCCAGCTGACAAAATGTATGTACGTATATGAAAATCAAATTATGGTAGCGTTCACAGCAAGATAACTTTCAAAATTTCAATAATACTAGTCATGGTAGTACGTAATAATGTTTGGAATATATGTAACATTAATTTTTAATACAAAATATTATTGTTATTTTGGTAGCAAATAATAGTTTAGAATGATCATAGTACTCTGCATTGTTCAAGGGTTTGTGGCAGCGATGAAACAAACAAAATAACGTTTTCCTTTTAGACTATGCGTTTAGGAAAAACATGACAAAGAATCAGCTTTGCGACTTCGTTTATTTTGATATTTTTAATGATACAATAACTATCATTTGTACTGTTAACACCATCTTCACATAACTAATGTACGGTTGCTAGTAGTACGATGCGCGGATGTGTTGAGTCCAGTACATATTACCAATTTTGTATTTTTAATGCTAGCTTTCATTTTCGTGAGGTAATTTGCAAGAAAATTTTCAATCTAGCATCTGGCAGGAAAACTTGCATTTGTTTTCAAATACATCTAGCACACGTATTTTGATATCAAATCTTTGTAATGTAAAGTTGAATATTTCTTTTATTCTATGTTTCATATATCATGTAAGCAAAAAGAACAAGATCTTGCAAAACCATTTTCAGGAATTGAACAGAATAGGTTTAGAAATTATTAGGAATCATGTAACATATGTACAAGTACACTGTGTATGTTAGAAACATGTTTGAATCGAAAGAGAGAGCAATCGATTGAAATTGGCTGGGTGGCATTGTTGTGTATGATGCGAATTTTTTAGCACTTTATGGAGCAAAATCTAGCAAGAAATTGCTATTCCCATTTGGCAACACTGGCCTACCCATGTTTTGTTTATGTTGTTATTGAATATGTGTTTGCCGTGTTCTTTAAATTGTACCCATATAAACGAGTTAATTATGTGGCATCCAAAAACCCACCCTGATTCTTTTTACTCTTATGGGAAAGAGCCTAAACGTCAGATGAAGGCTATTACGTGTAATATATTAACGTGTTGTGAAGAAGGGAAGAGCTGTTTCACTACATGCTTCTGGTATCATTTTCTCTATTATTCATCCGATTGCACTGCAAAATCATCGCTATCTTTATCAACATGATCGTTGGTGATTACCCATATGATATACATAATTTTGATATTTCTCTTGCCTCTCTCCCTCTCTTTCCTTATAAAAGAAAAGAGGCCCACGTGAGTACGTAATAGCACATGCGTATGTAGGCTTCTAGCTGTAATCCATAGGCTAGTAGGCTACATATGTACAGTAGTACGTTATACTACATATAAGGCTAATATTGTAAAATAACTGAAACTGTCTTGAATTTATTTTAAGGTGATAGTTGAAGACATATTTGGTGTTTGAACTAAAGTAGGCAGTTTTAAACATTAGAATAGTGGTCTTGGTAGGGTTAACTAATTAAAGTGGACAGTTTTAAGCAATTTTTAAGGGGGGTACCAGGATAACATGGGTATTTACTTATCACGGTGGGTTCTGGGCCCTATCCCCAGCGATTATCGAGGCCCTACTGCATTGTAGTTTCATTTTCCTAGGGTATCTTCCATCGGAAGCAGAACCAATAACATCAGGCTATGTAGGAAAGAGATTTTGGTGTAAGCAAGATGTTGAAATTGCAAGTTATATTAACATTTGGTTTGTACTTGCAAGGGTACAGAGTGTGATCTTGGAACTACTAGATGTGAACAATGTAGGGAATTGTTCTGGGAAATTTATGCCTGAATATGTCAGATATATTAAAGACGGAAGCTAATAATATTGCGAAAGGAATTGTTAGGTCATGACTTAAACCTGTTGGTTCTGTTTTACTTAGTGTCCCTTCATCTACAACTATCCCTACTCAGACTAGGCATTTTGGTATTGCTAGTATTGACTTCCTTTGTAGCTCCGCCTTCTGCTCCCCAATCGGTTCAGGAAAAGCGTAATGAGAAGTTAGAACATAATATTAAACCTATTTTTAGTTCTGATACAAGTTGAACTGAGTTCGTGATGGGAACATTCCGATTCCATCCATAGTGTACGCTCTTTTTCACGTTCCCTGTTAGAAGTAAGGTGTTGGTTCCCTCGTCTGTACGTAGCCCAAGCCTAGGATTGCCCTGTGACCATTGGTAATATCCGCTGCCAGGGAACTGGGTCAGTTCTTCACCCTTTTTGTGGTCTGAATCTCGTTTAAAGCATTCGCCTAAGGACCATTAAAGCGTTCGCTTAAGGACCGTTTCAGTAAGCATTAATCCTCGCTCTAGGCGCATTCTGCCGCCATCAACACCAAGTGTGAGGTGTTACCATGCATAGGATTAATAATATATAATAGTATAGGTATACACAATTTAATTGATATGATAATGTATGTGTAGTGAGTTTTACACATTTTGATGTTATGTTGACTCAGTCGACTGTTTATCTCTCATTTTTTGGTTAACCTAAATTCTTGTCTGCAAGCATATTCCTCTTTCTTTGAAATTCTTGTGTTCATTCTTTGCCTGCATTCTCTTC
>NC_061103.1:681087-706681 GCF_015104395.2 Macrobrachium nipponense | reverse complement strand
GAACGACAAGCACCTTCACATCAATGTACTGGAACTAAAGGCAGCGTTCCTCGCTCTCCAAGAGTTCCAGGACCGCTTGATGGGACACTCAGTGGTGTTGTATGTACGACAACACCCAGGTGGTGGCTTACGTCAACAAACAGGGGGGGCCTAGTGTCTCTCCCGTTGTATCAGTTGACTCGGCAGGTGCACGAGTGGGCCGAGGCACACTCAATAGAGCTGTCGGCACGCTACATTCCAGGGAAGGAACTGTAGTAGCAGACACGCTCAACCGTCGGGATCAGGTGATAAGGACCGAATGGTCTCTACACCAGGACGTGGCGGAAAAGGCTCTTCGACCTGTGGGGGCGACCAGTCGAGGATCTGTTCGCCATACGGCACATCAGGAAGCTCCAGGTGTTCTTCTCGGCCGTGCCGGATCCATGGGCAACTGCAGAGGACGCTCTTCAACACCCGTTGGACAACCTCTTCGCCTATGCCTTTGTTCCCCCGTTCAGCCTGATTCGCAAGGTGATCAGTCGAGCACTGGTCATCCCGAATCTCAGGATGATCCTGATGGCTTCCAAATGGCCACAGGCCATTTGGTATCCGGACCTGCTGGCTCTTCTCGCAAGAGAACCGAGAGAGATTCCCCATTTGGCACAACCTTCTCGCCAGCCACAACGTCGAGCGGTACCACCGAGCAGTCCAGTCCCTACGTCTTCACGGCTGGCTGTTATCCACCTTCTCTTGCGAACGAGAAGCTTTTTTCGTAGCGCAGCAACAGAGATGGCTGGAAACGTCCGTCAGTCCTCTGCAGCTGTGTACCAGGAGAAGTTGGCCGTCTTCGGTGGTTGGTGTCGTAGACGGGGCCTATCTCTTCTCAGAGCCACTCTTCAGCAGGTAGCGGATTTCCTCGTTTTTTCTTCGCCGAGGAAGCTCCTCTAAGTTCCCACAGTCAAAGGGTACAGAGCCGCCTTGTCGCTCGTCCTGAAACTGACGGGATTGGACATCTCGAACACGTTCGAGATCTCCTTGCTTAGGAGCAGCTTCCAAAGGTCTTGCCAACCCAGGGAACTCAAATGACCCTCGTCTTGCTGGACCTGGCATCGGCGAAGAGAGTACGGGAGCGTCATGCAGATAATGATGTGGATGAGATGCTGCTTGTCCTGGGAGGACGCTACGGCGCTATCTGAAGAGAACTCGACACCTCGGGCCTGAGTGTCGAAGCCTCTTCGTTAGCAACGGGGTCAACAAGAAAGAAGTATCAAGAACACTCTTTCGTCCTGGCTGCGTGAGGTCTTCAGGGAGGGCGTATGAGGCTGATGGTTTTTTTGGTAGTGACGACATCCGTAGTCCCGTCCGAGAACTCACGAAGTCAGAAGTATTGGCCCCCTCGTTGGCGTTTCGTAAGAACTTTCTCCGTGGCGCAGGTATGGAAGGCAGGGGTGGGGTCTGGTACAACCAGACCACCGGCAACTTCCTTATACCTCTTGGATATTGCCCATAGGTCCTTGGATCGGTTTCCTTAGGACCCGTGGTGGCTGCTCAACACGTCGTCTAGCTAACCCAGACCCTAGCAGGCTGAACAGCATCGAGTCCTGGTGTGACTGTATGAATAGATAGTGATGAGAAAGTGACTGGCTTCTCTTTCTATCTTTTTCTCCCCCTCTACCTGTCGGTAGAGGGATACGGTCATCACCCTGCTGGATAAGGACGAGATGCCGGTGAGCTATATGACAGAGCCCCATCCTATCCCTTTCACGAGGGATGGGAGCAGAATATCCACCACTTCCTTCTACAAGGGGGGGAAGTGGATGCCTACAAGAGTCAAAACCATGACTTTAAACTTTGCTCCTGTACAGGAACAAGTTCTTACATTGCTGGTACGAAGAGATACGCTTGCCTCTCTCTTAGTACTCGGTCCAGAGGTCTGACCATTGATCCTGCGGTGCACACCCCGATCAATCGGACAGAGGCTTGGATCCCTCCCTCGCTCTTACGACCAGGGGAGGCTTCCAAGGTTGGGCGAACACCAGTCTGTTCACAAAAAGACTCAGATTCCACCACCAAGAAGTGAGTCTTCCTATTGTAAAAAGGACCGAAGGTTTGTATGCCGTGTCGGAACAAATGACAATTTGTCTAAAATTGCATTTTTCCTAACTATACAAACCTGAGGTCCTTTTACACATAGCCCCACCTCATGCCACCCCTCACTCTGCAGTTTTTGTTGGGCTTGGGCCAAAAAGCAAAAGTGATTTGTTTACCTCCCAGTCGCGCGCGCGCGCCTGTCGGACAAGCAGTTAACTACCGAACCCCTGTTCGAAAGCTTACGACCTATCCAGCTGCCGCTAGTACCATTCCTATGTAAAAGGACCTCAGGTTTGTATAGTTAGGAAAAAATGCAATTTTAGACAAATTGTCATTTACTTTTAAGTGTTTACTTTACCATTGATCCCCAACCCCATGATAGGTGTGCATATCCATTTGCAAAGATGTTGTATGGTATACCCTCACTTTATATCACCCAGGAAGTCTTCCCCACTGATGAATTTAAATCCCTTATTCAGCAGCGACCATGTCCCTTTGTTAATCTGGAAGATGCAAATACAGGCAGTCCCCAGTTATCAGTGATCTAGTTTTATATAGCTTGTCCAGCAATGACAATAACTGGATGTTTGGTGCCGATATGCACCAATCCCTGCTTATCTGTGCTAATCCCCAGTTATTGGCACTGATCCACACTTAACAGCTGCTCAGAGCCCTGTATATCAGTGCTGATAACTGGGGACTGGTGCTATGTATTATCACAGATTTTCCATTACGTATTTAAGATGAATCTTACCTAATGTTAAAGTTAAGTACATCTCCGTGCCAATTAGGCGAGTCGACATTCGAATAAAAAATCGAATGGCTGCCCGGACGACTGTCTAGTTTATCTATTCTCCACCAGGTGTGTTTGGAATGTTTTAGCTCAGGGATGTCCAACCTTTTAATTTAATGGGCCGCATTGCAAACTTAAAATTTACAACTGGGCCGCAAAACCCAGAATACTGAATACATTTTAATGAAAAATGACAATATAAAAACAAACCATGTGAATACACTTTTATTACAACATTGTAAATATGTAATGTTTATATGTAGCTATACATAGAAAAAAAACATTAAATTTAATTAACCAATATTAATTCAATGAGACTTTTGACTTTGTCTTCCAGAATTTAATGAAAAATGACAATATAAAACAAAACCATGTGAATACGTACACTTTATTACAACATTGTAATTATTGTAATGTTTATATGTAGCTATACATAGAAAAAAACATTAAATTTAATTAACCTATATTAATTCAATGAGACTTTTGACTTTGTCTTCCAGAATTTAATGAAAAATGAGAATATAAAACAAAAAACCATGTGAATACACTTTATTACAACTTGTAAATATTGTAATGTTTGACCCCGACCAGGGTCGCGGTGGGTCTCTTAAGTTACTGTGGGTCATGCAGAAATCAAACGTTCAGTGATAATTTAACACTGGTCTTATATTCTAATGAATTTACACAAGGGCCCGAGTGAAATGAACTTAAATATACAGTACCGGCGAGGTTGAGACCGAACGAGGAAACCGGCAGAGGCAACGAGGGGGAACTACACGACCACCTCATTTTTTTGACCGACGGCTAACTGCCTTGAAATGGGCCATCTTGGCATTCCCTCTCTTGCCTTCAATATCCCACAAACCTCCCTCGATATGTTCCTTCTAGGATCTGATTGGTTGCGGCACCTCTCCTTAGGTCTATGGACCAATGGTTTAAGACATAGGTGACGCTAATGCCCAACGAACTTTTTGGGGGATGTTGGGGGAGGTGACGCTCTTTTTAATCTGAGAGAGAATGACCGTTGAACGGACCTCATGGCGTCCCAGTGAGACGTTCAGAGATTCTTGGGGAGATTCTTTATAAGCCCTCTAGAATGGTTTATGTTTATATGTAGCTATACATAGAAAATAAACCCATTAAATTTAATTAACCAATATTAATTCAATGAGACTTTTGACTTGTCTTCAAGCCATAATGCTTTCAATATTTTGCATCGAAGGATGTATTCTTATTCTAAGAATGTTTACTTAACCTTAAACACCAACTGGACGTATTTTACGTCTACATTTTTTGTCTCTCGGGTGCCGACTGGACGTATTTACGTCGACATACAAAAGTTTTTTTTTAAATTTGCGGAAAAATACTTTTAGGCCTACCAGCCGAAAACTCTTGAATCACGCGACTTGGGGGATGCTGGGAGTTCACAGATCAAGGTGTTGTTTTGTTTCCAATCGTTACGCAGGCGCGCAAGCGCGAATTTCTTTCTTGCGCACTAAAAAGTATCTGTGACACCATTTTCGGAAATTATTTCGTCACTTTGACATACTTTTTTTACCATTTTAAATTAGCCGTTACATGGAGTATTATATATAAAAATGTGCGCATTTTTATGTAAAATACAAAAAAAAATACTCATGATTGTAGCTTTTATCAGTTTTGAGATATTTTCAATTAAATAACGATAATTGCCAAAATTTTCAACCTTCAGTCAACTTTGACTCTATCGAAATGGTCTAAAAACGCAATTGTAAGCTAAAACTCTAATATTTTAGTAATATTCAATCATTTACCTTAATTTTGCAACTAATTGAAGTCTCTAGCACAATATTTCGATTTATGGTGAATTTATGAAAAAACTTTTTCCTACGTCCGCGCGGTAACTCTTCCGAAAAAATCATACATGCGATTGTGGTAATGTTTGCACCATTTTAAATTAGCCGTTACATAAAGTTTTATATATGGAAATGTGCGCAATTTCATGCAAAATACAACTAAAAACAACCCATGGTTGTAGCTTTTATCAATTTTGAAATCTTTTCATATAAAAAATGATAAGATAAGTGACAAATTTTCAACCTTCGGTCAACACTGACTCTACCGAAATGGTCGAAAAACGCAATTGTAGCTAAACCGCTTATATTCTAGTAATAATCAAGCATTTACCTTCATTTTTCAAACAAATGGAAGTCTCTAGCACAATATTTTGATTTATGGTGAATTTATGAAAACAATAACATTCTTTACGTCCGCGCGGTAACTCTTCCGAAAAAATCATACGTGCGATTGTGGTAATGTTTGCACCATTTTAAATTAGCCGTTACATAAAGTTTGATATATGAAAATGTGCGCAATTTCATGTAGAAATAATAATAAATAAATAATTGAAGATTGTAGCTTTCTCATTTTTGAAATATTTGCATATAAATCACGATATAGAAAAAAAACCACGTTTCGGTCAACTTTGACTATACGAAATGGTCGAAAAACGCAATTGTAAGCTAAACCTCTTACAGTCTAGTAATATTCAGTCATTTATCTTCATCTTGAAACAAATTCGAAGTCTCTAGCACAATATTTAGATTTATGGTGAATTAAAAAAAAAAAAAAAACTTTCCTTCCCTCCGCATGCGGATTCTCGCCACAAATCTCCGAAATGCATACGTTCTATTCTCGGAATATTTGCTCCATTTCATTTATATGGCATTTCAGAGTTTATATATGAAAATGTGCGCAATTTCATGCAGAATAAAACTAAAAATATTTGAAGGTTGTAGCTTTCCTTATTACGAAATAATTGCACATAAAAAATATATATATATAAAAAATTCAACATTCGGTCAACTTTACCTCGTCAGATATGGTCGAAAACTGCATTTGTAAGCTAATATTCTTACAGTATAGTAATATTCAATCATTTTGTCTTCATTTGAAAAGAAATTGAAGTCTCTAGGACAATATTTAGAATTATGGTGAATTTTTGAAAAAAAATATTTGTTTACGTCCGTGCGTTACGAATTCATGCATTATTTTGTGATAATATTTTCTCTGTGTTGCTTTTTATCGTTTTACAATGTATATACCAAAATGATTGCAATGTAGTGACATTACAACGAAAAAAAAAGTAACTTGTTACCTTTAACCGTTTCGCGCACAGCACGATTTGAATACAATTATATATGATTTCGTTTTTGCGCTATCTATATCGCATTATTTATATATGATAATGAATAATTTTTTCATTCTGATGGTTTGCATACTAAACTTCAGCCAATGACAAAAAAAGGAGCCAAAAATGAACTCTTAATATTGGAAACTAAGCAGCGCGTGTGATTTTTTGAAAAAAATATTTTTTCCGCTTCCGCGCTCACTCTGAAACACATCCGGCTACACGGGAGACATTTTTTTTTTTTTACCGCTTCGGCGTTAAGGGTTAAATATCTGTCCCCCCCCAGTAACCTATTTCTTTCTGCAGTTTTAATGTTTTTCATGCTGGAAAAAAAAACTGCTTGCAAGAGTATGTACTTCCCCACATACATAATAATTTTCTGGATAAATTTATAATTTGATTGAATTCATTGAGAGAATGCAATTTCTTATAAAATAAAGGAAGTGTGTGCTCTCTATGAAAAGTTTTTAAACCTTCCCGACTTTGCAGCTCAATCAGTTCAAGTTGGTACTCAAACTGGTGCTTTAGCATATTGAAATAAAAAATGGATCTTTAAATAATTTTAACTCAATTTCAATCTTTTTAAAATCAGTTAGATATTTAAATCTTTTTAAAATCAGAAAATCTAACTGTAAACTCTCCAAGCAAATCTTCACATAATTTTAGTATATTTTCATAGTTTACAGAAAACTTTTTCTCTCTTTCGATAGACTACGAAAATGTACAATGTTACCAGCTTTTAGCTGTTCTATGAAAAGTTCTAATTTCTTTATAAAACTAGTTATCTGCTCACACTTGAGGAACATAACTGGGTCCTTTCCTTGTAAATGCAAATTAAGTTTAGCTAATACTTCGGTGATGTCTACAAAGAAAGATAAATCATTCAACCATTCTTCATTTTCTAAAAAATCCAAATTTTGCTTCTTTTTTTCCAAGAACACTTTTATTTCAGGCAACAATAATTGAAATCGTTTTAAGGTTGCTGCTTTACCGAGCCATCTAACTTTTGAGAAATATACTACGTCTTCATATTCACTGCCAACTTTTGTCCAAGAATGCCTTTAAATTCGCGATGATTTAAACCCTGTGATCTGATGCTAAGTAAAACTATACGCTGTGACGTTCCCATAGCGTAAGTGCGGGCGGGTGACTGGCGGTAGTCACGCAGACTAGACGAGAATTGAACAATTATGATTTTACGTTCAGAACACATGGTGTTGTCACGATACTTATGATGAATTGTGTGCCTCTATGTAGGCTACGAGGCAATCATGATTTAAGGTTATGTCAATATAGTAAGAAATAATCTAAGAAATTCTCAAATAATCTATAATGTAAATGACAATCTTAAAAAATGTAAATGAAGTGAAAATAATCTAATTATAGATTTCATACAATCAAATTTCCTGTCAGATATATACATAGCTAAGACTCCGTCGTCCCCAACAGAAATTCAAATTTCGTGCCACTCGCTACAGGTAGGTCAGGTGATCTACCGGCCTGCCCTGGGTGGCAGGACTAGGAACCATTCCCGTTTTCTATCATATTTTTTCGGTCACCGGTGGTATCAACATCGTTGCTACTACCTCCTGACTGGAATTTGCTTTTCAAGACAACTTGATCATCTTTTTTGGACTTTTTGGTGATGTTACCTGGATCGTTGTTTTGGCATTCGCTACCGTGGACTGGATTTGGACTTGCTTTTGATTTTTTCTTCAAGAATGTCTGATTCAAGTGGTTGTGTGAGAGTGTGTGTGAATGTAGGCTGCAAGGTGAGGATACCGAAGGCTTCGGTTGATCCTCACACTGTATGCCGCAAATGTAGAGGTTTTGACTGTTCTATTACTAACACCTGTCATAAGTGTGAGAGGTTGAATGTTGAAGAATGGAAGACTCTAACTTCTTACTTGAGAAGTTAGAGAGGGATAGAGTCAGAAGGGCTGCATCTAAGGGTGCGGGTAGTACAAGACCTATTGAACCTTTTAATGATTCTAACTCTTCATTAAACTATGCATTTGATTCTAATTCTGTATCAGGGCCCTCACAAGCTTTACATTCAGATTCGGCCTCAGAAATCGCTGATCTGAAAGCTACACTCAATAGGATGAAATCCAAAATGGCTGCCATGAAAGGTAAGGATTGTGAAAGTGATTATTTTAGTGAAGTGAGTGCCCCCAGTGTTGTGGGGCCTAGACCTCTTTCAAGCTCCCAAGCCCAGAGGAGAAGAAAAGTCGAAAGCCGTACGGAGGTTGTGGAGAATTTCCCCCGGTCAGGCGTCCCTTCAGCAGGCTCTGTAGTTCGACAGACTGCTCAGGACCGTATAGGAAAAGCGTCTCAGAGAGTGCTTCTCTTCGTCCGCCTCTCCCTCTCCAAACGAGGGTGGAAGGATTCGGACCTTTCCAGGCCCCTGAAAAGGCACTGGAAAGAACCTGTGTTGGATTCAAGCCCTGAACGTTTTTCTGAAGAAGCGCCTTCCTCAATCAAGAAGGCTAGGAGGGTTTTGACGTCTCCTGGCTTGACAAAAACTCCTTCGAGGTCTCCCTCTCCCGTTGAAGAAGACGCTGGAGAGGCTTCCAAGAGGATTATCCGAGCTGTACAAGAACAGTTATCCGCCTTGGTAGGAGTCCTTTCGAAGGATCCTCCTCGTAGGAAAGACGTGAGGCTTCCTGTCAAGAAGTCTCGTCTTCCTTCTCCCGCCAGGAGTGAGGCTCCTGTGGGACGTGAGGCGTATTATAGGCGTGAGATGTCTTCCGATAGAGAGTCATACGCCGAGTATGAAGTGCCAGACAAGCGCGAGGCGCCAGCCAAGCGCGAGTTTTCTTACAGACGAGAAGCGTCATATAGTATTGAAGCGCCAGATAAGCGCCGAGCAGCTTAACAGGCGCGGAGGATTTAGCCAGACGTTCACGTCTGCCAAGCCAAGCACCACGTCAGCCAGGCGCAAGGTTTCAACCAGGCGCGAGGATTCAGCCAGGCGCGAGGCGCCAGACAAGCGTCATCCAAACAAGGGGATATAGCGCCAGAGAGGCGCGAGGCGTCAGCCAGGCGCGAGGTTTCAAACCAGGTGCGAGGCGCCAGCCAAGAGTAATCCGAACAGGGATGTAGCGCCAGCTAAGCACGAGGAGCCAACCAGGCGCGAGACGTCTGCTTTGATTCATAAGGGCTCCGTACACGCTCTTAGCCCCTCTCCTATTAGGAGTTTGTCTCCCGCAGAGAGAGAAATTGGGCAAGAAGACCCAGACCGTGAAATTGAATTCTCCTTCTGATCCTTTCTTGCAGAGGACTCAGAAGACGAGACTCACGGCAGAGAAGGGCTGTCTAACTACAAAGTTTTGACAGCTCTCCTTCTTCAGGAATACGGAGATGCCTTGACCCCTGCCGCTCCTCCTTCTCCACGCTCCCTTTTTTCGTGCTCCAAGACACCAAAGTCGTCGGCTTTTTTAAAGATGAGGCCTGACGATTTCTATGAAGAGAGCTTCTTCCAGTCTCTGGATAGCTGGATGCTAACCAAAAGGAGTTGGTTAGAACGGTGTTCCGCATGCCTCGTAGACCTACGGGCAAGAGAGGTATTTGGTACCAGACTGGGGAGAATATGGGTCTCTCTCTTCCAGCTTCGACTGAAGCTGACTTTCCAGTCTGGTAGACGCTTCCAGGAGACATAGCCTTCATAATGCACGAATAACTTGGGGTCTTTTGGGAGTGGATCATCTCCTCAAGGGACTCTTTCATATTTTGGAAGTCTTCAACTTCTTGGATTGGTCCCTTGGGGTGATGGCCAAGAAGGCCCATGCCTCGGAAGGACTCGATCCAGACGTACTCCTTTCGAGCCTGTCGTGCATTGACAAGGCGGTACAGGACGGCTCAGGGGAAGTCTCTTCTTTATTTGGAGCCGGTCTCTTGAAGAAGAGATCTGTTTTTAGCGCTTTTCTAACAAAAGCAGTTTCGAATTCTCAAAGGGCAGCATTGTTATTCGCTCCCAGGTCTGACTTTTTGTTCCCTTCGCAGTTGGTGAGGGACATTTCCCATTCGCTGACGGAAAAAGCGACACAGGATCTTCTTCAATCGTCCAGGAAAAAGAGACCAGTGACGGTGGGAGAGAAGAAAGGTGTTAATATGCCTCTGCAGCCCTTTCGAGGAGGTCCTCCCTCTAGAGCTCCCTCTAAAAGGAAAGCGACTGAGAGGAGAGGTAGAACTTCTTTCCGTCCCTTTAAAAGGGAAAAAAAAATGAAGCTGCGTTCCTCCAAACACCAGTAGGTGCCAGGCTCCGGGGATTTGCGGAAGCCTGGACTCTCATCGATGCAGACGCTTGGTCAATGTCTGTTCTACAGAAAGGATACCTCATTCCTTTCCTGGACAATCCTCCCCTGACGTCAACTCCGCGGGAATTGTCCGCCAATTACAAGGACCCTGTGTTGAAAGATACTCTTCAACGAATGGTGGATCAAATGTGGGACAAGAGAGCAATAGAGCTAGTGCTGGATCAAAGCTCCCCAGGGTTTTACAATCGCCTTTTCTTGGTTGCGAAAGCCTCGGGGGGCTGGAGACCAGTTCTAGATGTCAGCGCTCTGAACAAGTTTGTTCAGAAACAGAAATTCTCCATGGAGACTTCTGCATCAGTCCTTGCGGCTCTTCGCCAAGGGGATTGGATGGTTTCTTTGGATCTCCAAGATGCCTATTTTCACGTCCCGATTCATCCTTCGTCGAAGAAGTACCTCCGTTTCATGACAGGGGGAAGGATCTTCCAATTCAGAGCCTTGTATTTCAGCCTTTCCACTGCTCCTCAGGTCTTCACAAGCTTGATGAAAAATGTGGCGAGATGGCTTCACCTGAAAGGTATCAGTATCTCTCTGTACCTGGACGACTGGCTCGTCAGAGCAAAGTCAGAGAGACAGTGTTTGGAGGACCTTGCTTTGACACTAAACCTGATCAAGACCTTAGGATTGCTCGTGAACCTCGAGAAGTTCCAACTGATCCCCAGCCAGAACTTGGTCTATCTGGGGATTCGGATGGATTCTCGGGGTTTTCGAGTATTTCCCTCTCAAGAGAGACTAACGAGAAGCTTAGAGAAAGTCTCTCTCTTCTTAGGGAAAGAACGTACTTCGGTGAGGGAATGGTTGAGCCTATTAGGGACCCTTTCCTCGCTCGAAACAGTTCTTTCCTCTAGGAAGACTTCATCTCCGTCCTCTTCAGTTCTTCCTCAGAAGATCGTGGAACATGAAGACAGGACTTCTTTCGGACAGTTTTCCCATTCCAGTATTGATGAAACGCCACTTAGAATGGTGGTTGCCCCACTGAAGGAAAACAAGGGTAATTCCCTAGAGACTCAGAACCCAAACCTTGTATTGTTTTCCGAAGCGTCGGAAAAAGGTTGGGGAGCAACTTTGGGGAAGAGAGAGGTGTCAGGCACCTGGAATACTCTTCAAGTGTCCTGGCACATAAACTGCAAAGAGCTGTTTGCTGTACACCTGGCCCTAAAGAGCTTCGAGTCTTTAGTTGTATCGAACAAGATAGTCCAAGTGAATGGGCGGAAACACACCGCCCTTGAGTCCAAGTAATGCGGACAACACAACCGCCCTTGCCTACATTCGAAAGCAAGGAGGGACACATTCGTATGCCCTTTACGAACTCGCAAGAGACCTTCTTTTGTGGACATCCCAGAGGAACATCTCCCTTTTGACGAGGGTCGTTCAAGGAGTAAGGAACATGAGAGCAGACAGGCTGAGCAGGAGGAACCAGGTCCTTCACACCGAATGGACCCTCCACTCAGAAGTTTGTCGGGGAGTCTGGTCTCTTTGGGGAACTCCTCATGTCGACCTCTTTGCCACGTTCCTCTCAAAAAGACTGGAAGTCTTTTGCCTCCAGTAGTAGAAGACCCCAGAGCAACAGTAGACGCCTTCCTTCTAGATTGGTCTCATGTAGACGTTTACGCATTTCCCCCTTCAAGATTCTGGGGTAAGTGCTCAGGAAGTTTGTGACATCAAAGGGGACGAAAATGACCCTAATAGCCCCCTTTTGGCCAGCTCAAGAGTGGTTCACGGAGGTGCTGGAGTGGATGGTAGACTTCCCAAGATCCCTCCCACAAAGGATGGATCTTCTCAGACAGCCACACTTCGAGAGGTTTCATCAAACCTCCTCCCCGCTCTCGCTCTGACTGCCTTTCGACTATCGAAAGACTTGTCAGAGCGAGAGGCTTTTCTCGCAACGGCGGCAAAGCTCGATCGCTAGATGCACGGAGAACTTACCATCTATCCGAGTTTACCAGTCTAAGTGGGAAGTATTTAGAAGGTGGTGCAAGTCGAAGAAGTTGTCCTCCTCCAGTACCTCTGTAACAGAAATCGCTGATTTTTCTGTTATATTTGAGAGAGGAATCTTGTCTCTCCGTAGCCACTATAAAGGGTTATAGGAGTATGCTTTCGGCCGTCATTAGAAATAGAGGCTTAGATCTAGCAAATAATAGAGATCTACACGATCTGATTAGATCTTTTGAGACCAGTAAGTCTAAGATTACATCTCCCCCTAACTGGAATCTCGACGTGGTCCTTGAAGTTTCTTGTCCTCGGGGAAGATTTGAACCTCTGCATTTGGCCTCGTTTCGTGACCTAACGAGAAAATGTTTGTTTCTTTTGTCACTGGCGACGGCTAAGAGAGTTAGTGAACTGCACGCCCTTAGTGATAAAGTGGGATTCAAACTAGATTCAGCCATCTGTTCATTCAAAGAGTTTTTATTTTTGGCGAAGAATGAAAATCCTTCGAATCCCTGGCCGAGAAACTTCGAAGTTAAAGGCTTATCGGGTCTCGTCGGCAGGGAAACTGAGAGGTCTCTTTGCCCAGTAAGGGCTCTGAAGTTTTACATGCAGAGAAAGAAAACAGTTGGAGGTTCTAGACAAGGTCTCTGGTGCTTGGTGAAGGATCCATCAAGACCTATGTCCAAGAATGCTTTAGCCTTTTTTGTCAGGAACGTCATTACCGACGCTCATAAGGCTTGCACGGATGACTCTTTGAAACTCCTGAGAGTGAGAGCTCATGAGGTGAGAGCAGTAGCTACGTCTCTCTCTTTTCAGAGAAATATGTCACTAAAGAATATCTTGGAAGCGACATATTGGAGGTGTAATTCAGTGTTTGCTTCTCACTATTTAAAGGAAAGGCGTTCGTTTGTACCTAAGAAAAATGTTTTTCTTTAGGTCCTTTCGTGTCTGCGGGCACAATCCTGGGTACAGGAGCTAACACCAATCCTTTAAATGATGCATAAGTCTAATAGATATGTTCTAGACTTTCTGCTGAGCAGGTGCAGGTACCGCACGGGCGGCCAGTCACTTTCGTTCAGTAAGGAACTCTTGTGATATCTTTTATTAGATGAGTATCATAAATTTTTTTTTTGGGAAAAAAATAATGTGTGCGGGTGCAATTTGATTAGAGTTATGGTTGTTGTGAAGAGTTTGGGGATAACTCGGAGCAATTTTTAATACTAACATGGTGGTTAGGATCAGGTGGTCGGGATTGCGTGTGTGCTCCTTCATAAGGTGTGTTGTCATATAAGTGGATCAGCACCCATTGACAAAGTCCTTTCATGCTCTGCCGAGTAAGTGGATAAGACCCCTTCGGCAGACCCACAAGAACTCTTGGCCATAGATCACATATATCGCTAAAGTTTCTTGAGGTGATGCAGACTCCTGGGCTACAGCCACAAAGTCTACCACCTATCAGGTAGGAACCAAGGTTTTTTTTTTTTTTATACCTACAACATATGTTGTTTACCTGTCTATCCAGAAGTAGCTGTCTCTTTACCCTCCACCGAAGGGTGCCAATCAGCTATGTATATATCTGACAGGTAAGTTGATTGTATGAAAATGATATTGTTATAATACAATAAAGTTTCATACATACTTACTTGGCAGATATATACGATTACGGCCCACCCAGCCTCCCCGCAAGGAGACAGGTGGAAGAGAAAAAATATGATAGAAAACGGGAATGGTTCCTAGTCCTGCCACCCAGGGCAGGCCGGTAGATCATCTGACCTACCTGTAGCGAGTGGCGCGAAATTTGAATTTCTGTCGGGGACGACGGAGTCTTAGCTATGTATATATCTGCCAGGTAAGTATGTATGAAACTTTATTGTACCATAACAATATCATTTTTAAATAATCTAAGTTCGCAGCCCTAGCTAAGCCTCATCACAGAACCAAGCAACTGACAATATTATAAACTTAATATGCATGCTGTTGTAAATTTCATCGTAATCATATTGTTTTTTAAATTGTTTTTGTAATTATTTTCTTTTATTTAATTAAATAATAAATTATTTTCAATTAAATTAACATGAAGGACTCTCTAGCTCACTACATCATAAATTTGCTAAAACTTTTTTTTTTTTAATGAGAATCGATAGTGGGCCGCATCCAAACACTGAGTGGGCCGCAGGTTGGACGTCCCTGTTTTAGCTCGTGTCAGAATTCTCCTTGCTGCTATTGCGGTTAGGCGATTGTTGGTATTCTATGAAGTTTGGCTGTTTTACACCTGTTTATGGTACAGTGGGGTATCGCTTAGTTGTGGATCAGCAATTACGGAATCAGTTATTCACAGGTTTTTTCTTGGACCGCTTCTCATGCTATATCGCTGGTATGGATCGCAGCATCGCGGGACAAATGTGTTCGTATGCGATGTTTATCGGTAGGCTAAGCCTCAGCCACGGTCCGATAATCACCAACATACATGGAAAAGACTCACATTATAATATTAACTGACAATAAAGGTAATAAAACCATTCTCACCCTATATATTTATGGGTATATCTTCATAATAAATATCCTATTCAAGGTTTATGTATGACGTTCATTGGTAGGCTAAGCCTAGTTGCAGTGCGATAACCACCAACATACATGAACAGATTCACATTATAATATTAACTGACAATAAAGGTAATAAAACCATTCTCACCTTATATATTATAGGCATATCTCTGAATTAAGTTCCAGCTGGCAACTAAAAACAATGATGATATTGGTAATACGAAATCAGTTGATTATTTTAAGAGTGTAAACAAAACAGAATGCAAATGGTAGATCGCTATGTTCGTATCATAATACGTACTATAATATGGTAATATACATGCAATATGATTAGACAGTAAAACAACAGTTTTATTGAAATGATCATTATTCTCAATACACAACTATTATTCAATGTTTGCTAATGGATATCTGTCAGTGTTACAACCTAATCAGGCAACTCTCTCTCTCTCTCTCTCGAGAAACAGCTGATTGCTGACGTCATCTGCCTTAACTGTCGAGCGTTTATCGAGTTGCATTTAAGTTGTCACTGCCGATGTTCAATGGTGGCTTCCAAAAGTAAAAATAAATACATTTTTACTCACTGTTCATGTAATGGAGATCTGATGAAAGAATCCCAGTAAATTGAAGCTGCAGGTTTAGCCGAGGCCGAAAGGTCTGAGTAAAATGAATAACGGAGCACATGATGTTTCTTCGGATGGACTAATAAGTCTTTGAGACATCGCAATCCTTTTAACTCTATGTAACTCTTGTCTAATCACATAGTCTCTCTCTGTCTCTCTTGTCTAATCGCTAAGAGACTCTCTATTGGCGATGAAGCATAAATGAAATACGTCAAACCATTTTTTACTTTATGTATTATCGTGATACCTTCATAATGAAAAGGCTATTCGTGGAGTAATGCCATATCAGTGAAATAAACTTTTATCTATGCGAGGCCAGCCAGCTGACAAAATGTATGTACGTATATGAAAATCAAATTATGGTAGCGTTCACAGCAAGATAACTTTCAAAATTTCAATAATACTAGTCATGGTAGTACGTATAATGTTTGGAATATATGTAACATTAATTTTTAATACAAAATATTATTGTTATTTTGGTAGCAAATAATAGTTTAGAATGATCATAGTACTCTGCATTGTTCAAGGGTTTGTGGCAGCGATGAAACAAACAAAATAACGTTTTCCTTTTAGACTATGCGTTTAGGAAAAACATGACAAAGAATCAGCTTTGCGACTTCGTTTATTTTGATATTTTTAATGATACAATAACTATCATTTGTACTGTTAACACCATCTTCACATAACTAATGTACGGTTGCTAGTAGTACGATGCGCGGATGTGTTGAGTCCAGTACATATTACCAATTTTGTATTTTTAATGCTAGCTTTCATTTTCGTGAGGTAATTTGCAAGAAAATTTTCATCTGGAGAGGGAGGCTTCAACCTTCCGGACTCACCAGTGGTAGCTTACACACTCCCCCTGAAACCCCCCCAAGAGGCGGCGCGAGCGCTAAACCACGCCCCCTTTGGGCTTGGGCGGTGCTATCAGAGACGAGCGGGTTGACTCGGCAAAAGTAGTCACAATTTTGAAGTTGACTTCGGCATAGAAGGTTCTCTTTTTCCCTCCCGCCTCTGCCCACTGCTAAAATATGAAGAGGCAAATTCTTTCCTACGTGGATGTTCATCGGCTGAGTGACGACTCCAGCGAAGAGGAGAATGTAGACCGTAACAAAAAACGTCCACAATCGACTGCAGGAAGTGAAATGCCTTCAAATTCTGATATCGTGAATATGTTACTCCAACAGAATCAAACTCTAATGAAAATTATTCAGAAAGGGTAAGGTTTTAAATTCTGTTTACAACGAAACCGGCATATGGAAAGCAGCGGAGTTAGACTTATGACGTCACAAATGCAAATGGCGGCCCACATACGTAAGTTTGTTATTGTTTTGAATGTTGGACAGTGTTGCCAAACCCGCGGTTTACCCGCCCAATTGGGCTACTTTTGAACACCTTGCCGCGGGTTATAAAAGGGTACCGCTACTTGCCTAAAATTGGGCTACTCTGGAAGAAATAAACCGCGGCTCCAATAAATTGTTTAAATGGTCTCTACAAGCAATTTCTTTTATAATAATTTCAAAGTAGAAATGTAGATCGATTATTCTATTTCAAATTTCAATAGTTCATAGACAGTTTAAACCATAATAATGAAAAATTGTAAGTTGGTATACCAGACAGGCTGACGCCTGACTGACGCCTTATAGACCAGACTATATGGCGTTTGCCAGTTAAGACTTTAAGACTTCACTGCTTTCACGAGTTAGACATCTGTTTTATCTTTACCACTCAGTGAGAAGGTTGACTTAGTCCAAAATGCCAAAGAAGTGTAATTGGGGTGTATATAAAAAACATTGTAAACCAAAATGGGAGAGCGAGGAACTTTTGAAAGATTGGATTGAAGTGTTCCTGGAGATGAAACAAAAGCTAGGTGTCGGTTTTGTAATACGGTTATAAGACCCCACCATTCAGATTTAATCAAGCATTCTAATACTGGTACACATACAGCATATATAAAAGCAAGAGAAAGTAATGTTACGAGATTTTTTGCTAGTACATCTTCTCAGCAAATCAAGCAAACAGATCACAATCAAAAAGTTACAGATTTGAAACTTTCACTATGCATTGCTTGTCATACATCAATCAATTCTATTGATCATATTAGTGAAGTAATGAAGGACTGTGCAAAAGGCTGTACTTGTAATAAAAACACAATACGCGATCTGCAACTTCACCGCACAAAATGTACCAACTTAATAAAAAATGTTTTAGGTCCCGAAATGAAAAACCAGCTAATTACAGATATTGGATGCAATCCTTACTCTTAGCCAGGTCAATTTAATCAAAACGGACCTCAGGAACAGAATGGGACATGACCTCCTAACGGCAATTTTGTATATAAGAAGTGCCATGCATACTCAAGAGGGGGAGGAGGACAAAAAATGCCAATGTCCAAATTTTGAGCCAAATGAAACTATGATTAAAGCACTACAATCTAGTTCATTTTATGATCATGTTGAATGAACAACAAATCTCTTTATTTCTTTTTATTTTGCTCATTTTAATTTTTTTTAAATGCCATTCAACTAGTATTTAATTTTGCAAGAAATATTCGGCTTTATTTTCTGTATTTTTGAATAAAAATTATATAAGTTTTTCGTTATTATACTCTTCTACAAAAGCTTAGTTGATTGATTTCGATCCCCGGCCCCCTAATTTGTTTCTATAGAATATCATATCAATAGTTTTTAGTACCAATTTAATGATGGCTAAGTTGCTATAATTGGGCTACTTTTGAAGCAAATGCCGCGACTTTTGAGGCTTTGCACCGCGGTTTGGATGTCAAGTTATTTGGCAACCCTGTGGTTGGAGCAGCCAGTTCCGAACGTAGCGTAACTGCGTAAGTAGCGTAAGCAAAGCATGTGCATGATTACTACATGAAATAATGGTAGAAAACCAACTAAATGCTCAATTTATATATAACAAGCTATAACTAGGTATACAATACAAATTGCTTGCTTGACACATCAAAACCACGTAGCTTAATAGGTAGTAGGCTAGGCCACAGGTAAGTTAGGCTGTTCGAGTTCACGTTTCTCATTTTAAACCTATCGAAGCTAGCCTAGGCCCTGGGGGGCGATATGCAAAGGGTTACATAGGAAGCAGGTCTAGATTATGTTAATAATAACAGATACATACCTTACATAGTCACTTAATAAGGCCCTGAATTAACCTAAGAGGGCTATTTGAGTCGTGAACCCCTTTGCTTGACTTCAGCCTTCTAGGTCCGCTGCTGTCCATATTTACGATACCTGTTGAATAAACACTTTAATTAAAGGTTGGTAAATAAATCACTGATATAAAAACATTCAACTCGGCAGAAGTGGTTCACCTGCTAAGAAGAATGAGGCTCCCCCTCCTACTAAACGCTCGAGACGATCACCTGAATTACCTGAAAGTGCAAATTTAGACCTCTTTTCCTTTTATAATAATGAAGATGAAAGTGATTATGAAGATTTCAACCTTCTTACCTTCCATAAACCCATTCCTTCATATATTTCCACCAATTTCAAAGCTGAACCATCTTTTCATAGAGAAGGGAAAATTCAATTGAATAACTCACTAGTAGCATTAACTTTCAGTGAAGGCCATAGTGATAACATTGATAAATTCTTTGTAAGTAGTCAAAATAAGGAGTTTTCAGACTTTTTTAAATTAATAAATACTCCAAAGTTGAATTTCTGGCCTGAAGGTAAGATATTTGATGACACCCACAAGAGAAAATTTTTCTATGACATAGAAAATATTAAGAATAGTATTTCTGCCTTTCAAGGGCATGCAGCACTGGCACACATAGTGTACCCCTCCAAAGTAAATGACATTGAGTTCTTGTCTAAGATTATTATTGGTCCCCTAAGAAAGAGCATAGACCTTATACAAAATTTGATAAGGAATTTCAGAAGTAGAGCACTTCCTAGATACCTCAAGGAAGAGATAAGAGATCTCATAATCAAAGCAGACATTAAAGAAGTTTGGAATTTAACTGAAGACCAAAAAACAGCCATTGCTGCCTGCTTTCGTAAGGGTCCCCTCCTCAGAGGAGGGGCAGCAAACTTCAGGGGTAGGAAATTCAACTTTGGGGGCAGATTTCAGGGAAGAAGGTTCAGTTTCCTCAAAGGTAACCCTAGCTTTAGATTCAAGTCTCAGCCGCTTAGAAGAGGTAATAGGCGAGGTGGGTACAGGGGGGGGAGGTCCCAAAATGGACAAGCAAATAGTTCAGGAGCCAGAGAAAGGAAATAAAAATAAATCATTCTCTATCCTAGAAATTGAGCCTTGCTCCACACCAGGTCAAAGAGAGGTTTTTTCAGCACTAGGTTTTTATGCACCAGAGCACAATAAGCTTCACTCAGCGCCAGACCAAGATGTTTGCTCAGCACCAGAACATGAGTTTTTCTCGGCACCAGTTGATAACGAGGTTCACTCGGCACCAGTTGATAATGAGCTTTGCTCCGCACCAGTTAATAATGAGCTTTGCTCCGCACCAATTAATAATGAGCTTTGCTCCGCACCAGTTAATAATGAGCTTTGCTCTGCACCAGACCACCATGACATTGGGCCTAATGCTATAAATAAGGATAGAAGTCAAGAGACCTTGCCTTTGGACTCAAACCCAATGAATAACTACTCCCAGAGCCCCCCAGCGAGTAGGATAGGTAAGTCATTACTAATGAACATTGATAGTTGGAGAAAGCTTCCTAATGCCTCTTTTGCTTGTAGAATTATCAATGAAGGGGTGAGAATTCCATTTAATAATAAACTAAAAGCCAGAGATCATTAAAAAGGGTAGGTAAAGATAGATTTTATTCAACTAACAAGCGGAAAATATTGGAAAGAGAATGTGACAGACTGCTAAAACTAGGAGTCATAGAGCAGATCCCCAGAACTTCCTTTTACTTTTCCAACCACATATTTTATAAATTAAAACCAGATGGAACAGTAAGACTAATCTTTGATATGAAAGTGCTTAACACCATGATAAGAAAACCTTCCTTTACCATGCTTAAGGCCAATACAATATTTCCCTATCTACATCTAAACTCTTGGGCCTGCAAACTAGATTTAAAAGATGCTTATTGGCACATTCCATTACATACAAGTAGCCAGAAATTTCTAACCTTCAAGCTAGGTAAAAGGAAGTTCAAATGGACTGTGGTACCCTTTGGACTAAAGACAGCTCCTTATATATTTTCAAAGATAATGTACACGGTGATCAAGTATATTAGAACTACATACAACATCTTAATATTCAACTATCTTGATGACATTCTCATATTAGCAAAAGATTATTTAAAATGTAAAAATCACATTCAGTTAGTCATTAGGATATTGTCAGACTTAGGATGGAATATCTCTTTTAAAAAATCTACAATTGAACCGGCTCAAAGAATTGAATTTTTAGGAGTGCATTACAATATGATTAAGAAAACTATGAATCCCATTCAGAAAAACATAGAGAAGTGTATCAAATTGGCCAAAGCTTTCTCCAACTCTGTTAAATCTGACCTTCACTCCTATCAGATGTTAATTGGAGCCTTAAATTTCAGTGCTTCCTATACAAGCTGGGGAAGATTCCATCTTAAATATCTCCACAGATACCACAGTTATTTTAATCAGGGTACAAAATCATCCACACTCCTTCAAAAAATACCTAAAGCCATGGGAACTGAGACAAATGTACAGAGAGGTTAACATTCCAAAACCACAAATAGATGCAGAACTTTTCACAGATGCTTCCAACCAGGGTTGGGGAGGAGCATTAGTAATAGCTGGTAAAATACTCTCAATAAATGGAACTTGGACACATGAAGAATCCTCCCTTCACATTAATGTAAGAGAGTTATTAGCGTGCTTCTATTCTATGGAACACTTCACTACAAGGTTATACAACAAAGTAGTCTTAATTCATGTAGATTCAAAGGTTACAAATTGTTGGCTAAGGAAGCAGGGTAGTATCAGAAACAAGGTAGCTCATGAACTTGTCAGGAAAATACTAAGTAACATGAAGGATCATAACATACAGATAAATTCCAGATGGATCAGGGGAGTAAGTAACACCATTGCAGACTCACTTTCCAGAGACCTGGGTTCAATCCACACAGAAACTTGCCTCAGTGACAGTCTATTCTCCTTAAATCTGCACCGACTTCAATTTCAACCCGGAAATAGATCTGTTCTCAAATGGCTTCAATACTAAGTGCAAAAAGTTTTGTTCATCTCTTCCAAACCAAAAAGCCATCAGCAATAATGCACTTACGATTAGCTGGAAGGGACCAACACCTCTCTTATGCCTTTCCACCAGGATTCTTACTACACAAAGTAGCTTTTAAAATCTATAAAGAATGCAATAATAACATGCTTTTCTGTACCATATCGCAGGGGACAGAACCATGGATTCCATTAGTGAGGTCAGTTTCGAAGCAGCACAAACTATATACTGTGAAGATAGAAGACTACCAGATAGTTCTCAAGGACTGTATCTCACCCTCAGCAAAGCTCCAATCAACTTTGATCGCCTTCAAAATTTAAAGGACCAGCTCCCAAATGTCTTTCCTCCTGAGGTTTGCACCAAAATTGCTATCAGCTTGAGGGACAGCCCCCATGAGCACAAGTATGAAAACCTGTATAACATTTTTAAAACAAAAGTTTCATTCATAAGGAGTATGGAAGCGACAAACAAATTCCCCCTGTTAGCAATTATTTTATTTTTCAATCACCTTATAGACAAGGGACTGGCTTACAATACCCTGAAGAGCTACAGAGCAGCTTTAGGTCCTATATTGTCAGGATATTTCCCAGGTTACTGTCTTGCAGAAGACAAATATGTCAAAGCAGTTCCCTGGCTGGGATCTAGACAAAGTAATTTCGTTTCTCAACACCACAAGAGATAACTCTACCTTACTACTGACACAGAAAAAAACCTTATTTCTAGTAGCCTTAGCTTGCCCTTTAAGAGCAAATCAATTTAACAATCTCTGCATTTCCAGGAGCACCTTCACCCCAGAACACATTGTCCTACGGAACCACCCTTCCTTCATGGCCAAAAACCAAAAGAACAACTACACACCAATAGAGATCAGCTTTAGAAAGCTTCCTAACAGACCAAAAATATGTCCAGTCAGACAATTGAACTTCTATTTGGAATACACAAACAAAGTCTGTAGGGAAAGAAACAATAGACAGGAAAGACACATATGGCTAGATGAACACTTCAAGATAATGTCTTTACAAAAAATGAGACAACTTTTTAGGGAGTGCATTTTCAGAGCCGACCCAAATGCGACTAAACAGTCAACTAATTTCCACTCTATAAGGGGTCAAGCTTCATCAAGACTGCTATACAATGGTATATCTTTACAAGAAATCATGTCCAGAATGAATTGGAGAAGCGACTCTGTCTTCAGCTCTTACTATGCTCTCCTCGGCTTACAGGGTGCTTTCGATGCTGTGGTCGCTGGACTTCATCTTCAAGCCCCTGAAGCATCGGCCTAGCTACCACTGGTGAGTCCGGAAGGTTGAAGCCTCCCTCTCCAGAACTGTAAGTTTACTTGTGAACGAAGGTTCTGGAGTGGGAGGTGAGACCTTCCGGACTCAAGGTCTGGGTCACCCTCCAACCCTTCCCCCGGGAGCCGAGGAGACCATGTAACTAGGAGAGGATATTCTAACAAACTTCCATCCAACAGAGTAGGTTATATATACAAGAATACATACATACAATCACTATTATTCCAGAGAAAACAAACTAACTGCAATCTTTCATTATTTATTTCAACCGAAACAGCACAAGAAGATTGACCTTACTAGTAAAAAGACCTTTGTGTTCAACAAATTTGCACTTTCACAGTAATTTCTTCATAACTTGAACAGCCTAAGGTAAGCTCAACCACTTCTGTGTTAGTTTTTGTGCTTTAACAACTTCAAAAATGTGACTACTTTTGCCGAGTCAACCCGCTCGTCTCTGATAGCACCGCCCAAGGGGGCGTGGTTTAGCGCTCGCGCCGCCTCTTGGGGGGGTTTCAGGGGGAGTGTGTAAGCTACCACTGGTGAGTCCGGAAGGTCTCACCTCCCACTCCAGAACCTTCGTTCACAAGTAAACTTACAGATCTAGCATCTGGCAGGAAAACTTGCATTTGTTTTCAAATACATCTAGCACACGTATTTTGATATCAAATCTTTGTAATGTAAAGTTGAATATTTCTTTTATTCTACTATGTTTAATATATCATGTAAGCAAAAAGAACAAGATCTTGCAAAACCATTTTCAGGAATTGAACAGAATAGGTTTAGAAATTATTAGGAATCATGTAACATATGTACAAGTACACTGTGTATGTTAGAAACATGTTTGAATCGAAAGAGAGAGCAATCGATTGAAATTGGCTGGGTGGCATTGTTGTGTATGATGCGAATTTTTTAGCACTTTATGGAGCAAAATCTAGCAAGAAATTGCTATTCCCATTTGGCAACACTGGCCTATCCATGTTTTGTTTATGTTGTTATTGAATATGTGTTTGCCGTGTTCTTTAAATTGTACCCATTTAAACGAGTTAATTATGTGGCATCCAAAAACCCTGATTCTTTTACTCTTATGGGAAAGAAGCCTAAACGTCAGATGAAGGCTATTACGTGTAATATATTAACGTGTTGTGAAGAAGGGAAGAGCTGTTTCACTACATGCTTCTGGTATCATTTTCTCTATTATTCATCCGATTGCACTGCAAAATCATCGCTATCTTTATCAACATGATCGTTGGTGATTACCCATATGATTTACATAATTTTGATATTTCTCTTGCCTCTCTCCCTCTCTTTCCTTATAAAAGAAAAGAGGCCCACGTGAGTACGTAATAGCACATGCGTATGTAGGCTTCTAGCTGTAATCCATAGGCTAGTAGGCTACATATGTACAGTAGTACGTATACTACATATATTTTTAAGGCTAATATTGTAAAATAACTGAAACTGTCTTGAATTTATTTTAAGGTGATAGTTGAAGACATATTTGGTGTTTGAACTAAAGTAGGCAGTTTTAAACATTAGAATAGTGGTCTTGGAGTAGGGTTAACTAATTAAAGTAGACAGTTTTAAGCAATTTTTAAGGGGGGTACCAGGATAACATGGGTATTTACTTATCACGGTGGGTTCTGGGCCCTATCCCCAGCGATTATCGAGGCCCTACTGCATTGTAGTTTCATTTTCCTAGGGTATCTTCCATCGGAAGCAGAACCAATAACATCAGGCTATGTAGGAAAGATTTTGGTGTAAGCAAGATGTTGAAATTGCAAGTTATATTAACATTTGGTTTGTACTTGCAAGGGTACAGAGTGTGATCTTGGAACTACTAGATGTGAACAATGTAGGGAATTGTTCTGGGAAATTTATGCCTGAATATGTCAGATATATTAAAGACGGAAGCTAATAATATTGCGAAAGGAATTGTTAGGTCATGACTTAAACCTGTTGGTTCTGTTTTACTTAGTGTCCCTTCATCTACAACTATCCCTACTCAGACTAGGCATTTTGGTATTGCTAGTATTGACTTCCTTTGTAGCTCCGCCTTCTGCTCCCCAATCGGTTCAGGAAAAGCGTAATGAGAAGTTAGAACATAATATTAAACCTATTTTTAGTTCTGATACAAGTTGAACTGAGTTCGTGATGGGAACATTCCGATTCCATCCATAGTGTACGCTCTTTTTCACGTTCCCTGTTAGAAGTAAGGTGTTGGTTCCCTCGTCTGTACGTAGCCCAAGCCTAGGATTGCCCTGTGACCATTGGTAATATCCGCTGCCAGGGAACTGGGTCAGTTCTTCACCCTTTTGTGGTCTGAATCTCGTTTAAAGCATTCGCCTAAGGACCATTAAAGCGTTCGCATAAGGACCGTTTCAGTAAGCATTAATCCTCGCTCTAGGCGCATTCTGCCATCATCAACACCAAGTGTGAGGTGTTACCATGCATAGGATTAATAATATATAATATAGGTATACACAATTTAATTGATATGATAATGTATGTGTAGTGAGTTTTACACATTTAGATGTTATGTTGACTCAGTCGACTGTTTATCTCTCATTTTTTGGTTAACCTAAATCTTGTCTGCAAGCATATTCCTCTTTCTTTGAAATTCTTGTGTTCATTCTTTGCCTGCATTCTCTTC